>NC_058133.1:87883072-87898766 GCF_016433145.1 Gracilinanus agilis | reverse complement strand
ATATATATATATATATATATATATATATATATATGCACACACATCATATTTGTTTAAAGACATACATAGATATGTCAAGAGCACAGCATTTTAATCATCTCCCAAGTTCAAATGCAAGTTCCTAGATGTCAAAAACGATTTTCCTTTTGCAATTTTATTGCTAGCACAATTGTAGGCACTTAATAAATGCTTCCTTTCTAAAGGATATAGCTCTTTTGTCAAAACAGGTTTTATATGAGGGAGGCCATGAGTGAACATTTCAAGTTTTAGCATTAATTAGGCAGGAAAAACTTATTGGAATGCCCTTTGGTCTATGTGAATGAACAGCTTAATAAATGAATGGGAGAATATGTACAACACAATGAATGTTTATAAAAGGGACAAGATAAAACAGAGTTCTAGGGAGACAGAATGAAACTGTGATTTCTGTAAACTATATACTATATGGAGTACACTGACTGAAATCCTAGAACCTGGATTTAGGTCTCACCTCTAAAACAAGCTCCTTGACCTTGTACAAGATAGCAATCTCTCTGGGTTTCTGTTTTCTCAGTGGTATGATGAAGGAATTAGATGGGATATTCTTTAAGCTGCATTCCAGGGATACAGCCTATGAAAGTAAGGACAATAAAGTTCTCATGGCAGAGGCCCTTTGGTGAAAGAAGAGCATCCTTATCTCTGTTGTAGCAAGTGATCTGGGAAAAATAAGAATGGGCTATACAGAGGTTTCTGGGCTAAGGAAGTTACATGAAAGAGCTATAGATGGAATTTGAGTTAGAATAAATTGGTCTGGTGGTGTTTTTTCTTTTTCATCATGACTGTGATAACTAGGGAAAAATACAAGACATCCTACTCTATAAATTGTTTTTTCTGCTATGATATGACTAGTGGGAGAGAGCTTACTAGTCATTAGGGCCAGTGTTAACTTATTAAAAAAATAACTGAACACTTTATGAGAAATGAACCTAGCAGCAACTAAAGGGATCAGTAGACAGAGAGGCAGACCTAGAGACAGTAGGTCCTAGGTTCAAATGTGACCTCAGACATTTCATGGCTGTGTGTCCCTGGGCAAGTTACTTAACCCAAATTGCCTAGACCTTATTACTCTTCTGCTTTGGAACTGATACTTAGTATTGATTCTAAGACAGAAGAGAGTTTAAAAATTAACTTAGTAGTTGTCTTGTGATTCAATATAATACTCAGTAGTTAATAAATATTTATTAAGTACCTACTTTGTGTCAGGCCCATGTTAAGTTTGGGGGATATAAATAAGAAAAAGATAGGGTTAAAATGTTTAACATCATTGAATAGTTCTTTGGATAGAATCCCCATGTTCTGCCAGTCTTCTTAGTTTCTTTAGCTATTACATTTTTTTTGGATACATTATAGTAATGCTTTATATATAATTTCCTAGCTGTTGCTACTGACCTTTTGTCTTTTCATTATTTTGATTTTAATCCTCCTTTTTCCTTTGGTCCATTCCATTTTTCATGGGAGTCTTTTCGTGTTTAGATTTTTGTGCCTCTTCTCAGGTGATCAGTTTTACTTTTTAAGCTATTTTCTATTTCATTAATTTCCTTTTCCCATTTTTCTTCTGCCTCTCATATTTGAGTTTTAAACTTTGTTTTGAATTCTTCCAGTGCCTGAGTCCAAATCCTACTTTTCTTTGAAGTTTTGTATATGGTTGCCTGGATCCCACCATCCCCTGCGATTTGTTGCCTTGTTCTTTGTCTCCAGAGAAATATTCTCTGGTAAGTTGTTTCTTTTACTGTTTGCTTCATAAATTTTCCCAGCCTTTTTTTGACTGAGAGTTCTGAAAGTTCATGATTCTCTCTCCTCTGCTGTTGGTTTACAAGACTCAGCACTCTGACCTATTTTGCCCTGGGGCTAGGGTTTCACCACAGATTAGGTGTAAATCTTGAAAAGATTTAGCTCTATAGACTTCCATGCCTCCCTCCAGGCTGGTGGCAGGGTATGGGGCTCCAAAGGATGGGTGCAGAGTGTGGGGTGTTCTGTTGTTCATGTAGCCAGAGTCCAAGGATCCCAAAGTTGGCCTCTTCCCAGGCTTGGAACCTGTTAAAATAGGTGGGGAGTGGTAGGTCAGCACTCCTCTATGTGCAGTTTTATTCCTTGTACCCCCTTATCTCATGAAAATGGGCTCTCTGTGCCTACCTTTCATGTTGTGTTCCTTAGGAGAGCCCCATCTCTATTTTCATCTTGCTGATGGTTTTTGACTCATCATTTTGAAACTCTTTTTAAAGATTGGTTTGGAAGGATACTCAGGGCAGTTTCAACTTTCTTTCTGACTAAGGCATCATCTTAGCTCTACCCTTCTAATATTTGAGTAAAACAAGTAAGCAAACAAAAATCATGAAGAATGGGAGAAAATTTGCATGAGTAGCTGCAGGTAAATATGACCCTCTATTTCCTTCCTTTTACTTTCTTATAAACAAATGAACAAAAACCTTATTCTCCATCCCTCACAGATTCTATTTCTTTCTTTTCTTTTTTTTTTAATTTTTTAAACCCTTAACTTTTGTGTATTGACTTATAGGTGGAAGATTGGTAAGGGTAGGCAATGGGGGTCAAGTGACTTGCCCAGGGTCACACAGCTGGGAAGTGTCTGAGACTGGATTTGAACCTAGGACCTCCTGTCTCTAGGCCTGGCTCTCAATCCACTGAGCTACCCAGCTGCACCCATATTCTATTTCTTAATAGATACCAAAGGATACATAGCACCTTGATTAAAATTATTAAAGCTATAAGCCAGTGAACTTGATTTCAATGCTTAGCCTAAATGTATATTACTTTAATAAATGAATGATTTGTATGTGATATGATTTCAATCAAGTATAAATCATTTCAGATGAACCTAGTTTCTATTTTTTTTTAAATGCACTCCCAGTCCGATAGACCAAGGGAATGGCATATAAATCTTATAACTATATTTCAGTAAGCCATTTCATGGCACAATTGTGGGTAAAATGTGGTATATGATAAAAGTGCTTTAATTACATTTGGAAAATGGTTGAAAGACCCAATTCAAAGACTTCTAACAGATTAGTAACTGTTAATGTGGAGGATTAACAATGGTTTGCCACAGAGTTCTTCCTATTTTTTCAACATTTTTTCATTGACTCATATGAAGTCATAGCTTTTAATGTGTTATAGTTAATATGAAATAAAAAAGCTACCTAATGTGGCAGTAATGTGATAAAAACAGATACTGATAAGCTAGGAAATGGTTCAAAACAAATAAAACAAAATGAAATAGGTATACATTTATTTTTTTGACTCTTTTTTTAAATAATTTTTATTTTTAAGAAAAGTTATCAGGGTTACATGATTCATGTTCTTACTTTCCCCTACACCCCCTCTTTAATCCTCACCCCCCGCCATAGCTGATGTGCATTTCCCCTGGTTTTAACATGTGTCATCAATCAAGACTTATTTCCAAATTGTTGATAGTTGCATTGGTGTGGTAGTTTTGGGTCTACATCCCCAGTCATGTCTGCCTCAACCCATGTGTTCAAGCAGTTGCTTTTCTTCTGTGTTTCCTTTCCTGTAGTTCTTCCTCTGAATGTGAGTAGTGTTCTTTTCCATGAGTCCCTCAGAATTGTCCTGGGTCATTGCATTGCTGCTAGTACAGAAGTCCATTACATTCTATTTTATCACAGTGTATTGGTCTCTGTGTACCATATTCTTTTGGCTCAGTTCCTTTCGCTCTGCATCAATTCCTGGAGGTCTTTCCAGTTCACATGGAATTCCTCCAGTTTATTATTCCTTTTAGCACAATAATATTCCATCACCAGCATATACCACAGTTTGTTCAGCCATTCCCCAATAGAAGGACATATCCTTATTTTCCAGTTTTTTGCCACCTCAAAAATCGCGGCTATAAATATTTTCGTACAGTCTGTTTATCTATGTTCTCTTTGGGGTACAGACCCAATAATGGTATGGCTGGATCAAAGGGCAGGCATTCTTTTATCACTCTTTGGGCATAGTTCCAAATTGCCACCCAGAATGGTCGGATCATTTCACAACTCCACCAGCAATGCATTAATGTCCCAATTTGGCCACATCCACTCCAACATTCATTACTCTCCCCTACTATCATTTAGCAAATCTGTTAGGTATGAGGTGATACCTCAGCATTGTTTTAATTTGCATTTCTCTAATTATTAGAGATTTAGAGCACTTTCTCATGGGCTTATTGATACTTTTGATTTCTTTATCTGAAAATTGCCTATTTATGTTCCTTGCCCATTTATTGATTGGGGAATGGCTTTATTTTTTATACAGTTGATTTAACTCCTTGTATATCTGAGTAATTAGACCTCTGTCAGAGTTTTTTGTTATAAAGATTTTTTCCCAATTTGTTGTTTCCCTTCTGATTTTGGTTGAATTGTTTTTATTTGTACAAAGGCTTTTTAATTTAGTATAATCAATCATTCCATTCACATTCAGAGTTATAATTATCAGTTGTGTATTCCCCAACATGTTGGTATCCTCTCTTAGTTCTACCCCTTCTTCTTAGACTATTTCCTTTTAAATCAGTGATTTGTTTTAAACCAGTAACCCTTGTCCCTTCCCTTGATTTACTATCCTTTCTACCCCTTCCCTTGTTATTCCCCTCTTTTTATTTTTAAGGCCTAATAAATTCCCTCTCCCTTCTCCTTTCCTCCATTTTTTGATATCACCACTCCTCTGCTTCTCTTGCTTTATCCCCTCTGACTTTCTCAGTAGGGTTAGATAGAGTTCTATATCTCAGTGGATATAGCTACTCTTCCCTCTCAGGGTTAATTCCATTGAGAGTAAGGTTTAAATATCACCTCTTAATGCTCTCTTCCTCTCCTTCTTATAATAGTATTCATCCCCTCCCCTTCCCATGCCCTATTTGTGTGTAAAAGAATATCCTATTTTCTTATTCATTCAAGTTTCTCTTGGTGTTCTCTACTATTCACCCCCCCCCTCTTTCCCACCACCCCCTTATCATCTTAGACCATTTAGTACTCCAACCTCTCCTGTGAATAATTCTTCTAATTACTATAATAGTGATGTTTTTATTAAAAATGAGGAAGGCAGATATTAAAAGGGTGAATAGTATTTTAATAAAAGCCATGCTGATAGAGACAAATCATAGACCACACACCTGTAAGTATTTAAACTGCTGCCTCAGCCATTTTTTTACCTTTCGTACTGCCCAGTAGCTAAAGAGAAAGTTCAAAGTCCCTTCAGGAGTCTTATCTCCTCTCTTACATCATCACACTTCCTGTCTGCCATGTGGAATTATGGGAAATGTAGTTTTAAGGACCCCCACAGGTCCACAGAAGTTTGTCAAACACTATATTGATACATATATTGAGGCTCAATCCTTCCAAATAGAACCCCAGGTGATTTTAACTAACACAGTGAATACTATAATAGTGAATAGAGTTCACTACAGAGAATTACACATAACATTTCTCCATATAGGAATACAAATAATTAGATCTTATTGAAGCCCTTAAAGAGGCAAATTTAAAAATAAAATTTTCTTTCTTTCCCCTCTGTTTCTTATTTACCTTTTCATGTTTCTCTTGGTTTTTGTGGTTGGATATCGAACTTCCCATTTAGTCCTGGTCTTTTCTGGGCAAATACTTAGAAATCTTCTATCTTGTTGAATGCTCATACTTTCCCCTGGAAGTATATAGTCAGTTTTGATGGATAGATGATCCTTGGTTGTAGACCCAGTTCTCTTGCCTTTCTGAATATCATATTCCAACCCTTGTGGTCTTGTAGTGTGGAGGCTGCCAGATCCAGTGTGATCCTGATTGGTGATCCTTGATATCTGAATTGTCTCTTTCTGGCTTCTTGTAAAATTTTTTTCTTTTACTTGGAAGCTCTTGAATTTGGCTATTATATTCCTGGGGGTTGTCTTTTCAGGGTTTAGTGTAGAAGGTGATCTATGAATCCTTTCAAAGTCTATATTGCCTTCTTGTGGAACTTCAGGCCAATTTTGCTGAATAATTTCCTTTAGTATGGAGTCCAAATTTCTATTAATTTCTGCTTTTTTCAGGAAGACCAATGATTCTCACATTATCTCTTCTAGATCTGTTTTCTTGATCCATTGATTTCTCAGTGAGATATTTCATGTTTCCTTCTATTTTATCAGTCTTTTGACTTTGCTTTATTTGTTCTTGTTGTCTTGAGAGATCATTGGCTTCTACTTGCCCAATTCTTGTCTTTAGAGACTGGTTTTCTGCTATATTCTTTGATTTTCCTTTTTGATTTGGTCTATCCTGTTTTCCAGCTGTTTGATTTTGGCCTCCAATTTGCTTATCAATTCTTTTGATTTGGGGGCATCTTTTTCTAATTGCCCAATTCTAACCTTTAGAGACTGGTTTTCAGCTATAATCTTTTGGTTTTCCTTTTGAATCTGGTCTGTTTGGATCATCAAGGCTTCCAGCTGGTCATTTCTGGTCTTCAATTTGCTTATCAATTCATTTGATTTCTGAGCCTCACTTTCTAATTGCATAATTCTGCCTTTTAAACTGTTATTTTCTTGCCAGTTCTCTACCATCTTTCTCATAATCTCAGATTTGAACTCTTCAATAGCTTGTGACCAGTTTTCATTTTGGGGGGAAGGTTTGGATATGATTACTTGTTTGTTCTCCTCTGCTGTTTGCTCTGTTGTCTGGATTTTTTCTGTGTAAAAGTTTTTGACAGTTAAAGATTTCCTCTTGATCTTTCTCTTTTGGGGTTTTTGTGTCTGGCTTGCCATTGTGAGCTGCATGCCCTCTCAGCTTTATCCTCATACCCAGGGTCTGTCTGTGCTCTTTAGGCTCCTGAGGTCTCAGGTCTAGTTGTTTTCAGGGTCAAGCCTCCTGCTGGTCCCCTTGCTTGTGCCTCTTCCCAAAGCTCCTTTAACAGTCTCAGGGAGCTGCTTCCACAGTCATGCACATCTCTGCACTGGGTCCCCATCCATGGTCTGCACTTGCTCTCAGAATCTGTGTCTGCAGCTGCAAATGTACCTGTGCTCAGGGTCTGTGTTCAAAGTCCACATGTTCTTTAGCCTCTTGGGGTCTTAAGTCTTGCTGATCTCCTGAGTAGGCCCTGGTGACCCCAGGTAGCTGATAAAAACTTAATGGGTGCCCCAAATTTGCTCTAACTCTTGTGTGCTGGCTATGGCCCTGTAGGTTGTAGTGGGGGAAGGGGGTTGCTCAGCTTGTGTTTTAGTGAGAGCTGTTTCACCCCCTTATAGCATAGAAATGCCCCGATCCCACGTACCTTCAATGCTGCTCCCTGCTGTGGGGTCCCTTCTTTCGTCTAGATTTGTTTTTATGTCCCCTTGAGGAGTCCTATATGTGTGGGTTAGGAGAGGTTAAGCAACTGCTTTTTACTCTGCCACCATCTTCAAATGGGTCAGGTATACATTTAAATATCAAAATGTATCCAGAAATACTCTGTATTTAAAAAGGATGACGGAGACATAGCTGGCTAGGCATCAGTTTAAATATAGCTGACCATTTTTAAAGAGAGTTCTAATTCAATGAGAGTATACATGGCAATTGAAAAAGTTAATGTGGTATCTCTATTTCCATTAAGAAAGGCATAGTATCTAGAATAAAGAGGATTTAATTTCCCTTATTATCTTTATTGGCTAGAAAATAGCTAGAATAGTGTTAATATCTAAGTATTCTATTTTAGAAAGATATTGATAAGCAAAAGTGAATAAACAAGAAAGTTACCAAAATATTTAAATGATAATGTTGTTGGCTTTAAACATACTTTCTAATGTTTGTAAAATTATTTACATATTTTAGCATATTTAATCTTTATAATCACTCTGAGATCCATTTTATATTACACTAATTTTATAGTAAAGGAAATTGAGGCTAAAAGAAGTCAATGACTGACATAGAAGTATCATTTGAAGAACACTAACCATTAATTCAGTCTTGACAAAAAAAGAATTATTAAGGACATATTGCTGCTTTATAGTATTTTGAGGACTCTCATTTGTAAAAAAAAAATAGACTCTTTTTTGGACTCAAAGAATGCAGAATTTTAAAAAAATGAGTGTAAATTGCATAACTAGAACATTCAATTTTATGAAACAAAAACTTAAATCTTAGGTCTTTTCACCAGCAAAAGATGCTGCCTGGAATGTTGTGAATTTTCCACTTCTAAATGTTTTCATTTGGAGGTTGGATGATCATTTGTTGGAAGTTAAGCAGAGAGATTTCTGGATCAGTTATACATAGAACCAAATAAATTCATTCTTTGGTCCTAATAAAGGTCATATGAGTGACATTAGGTGACATTAGTAAATAATGATGATGATAATGATATCTGAGAAGTTTTATTGAGTTAATTGTAATTTGTATTATAATCATTATTATTAATGATATTATCATTATTGTTATTAGTATTAGTACTTATTATTTGTCATAACAACATATTTGAGGTATATTATTATTATGAGTAATAATGATAATAATATTAATAATAATGGCATATTTCTAGCTGATAATTCATAGCAGCTAGGCCACTGCCTGTGATGTTCTTGTCCAGTGGTGGAAATAAAACACAATTTCATTTGTCCAGTTGCCTTTTTGGCCCTAGGTGATAAACTTGGATGTTTATTCACTCTTACATTTATTTCTGATTAAAATTAATAGTGGCTTCACTTTTCTAACTATTTGTGGGTCATTGAGGCTTAAAGCAGCATTCCTCTTTATCTCCTTGACTGAATAGTTCCCTGCCATGCTGTACCTCTGTGTCTGCAATGTGGAAAACATCCGTCCTCCCTAAATTACCACTCAAATGTAATACCTTTTTTATTTAACCCTGAGTGCATGGCTGCTTCCTTTAATCCTACTCAATCTACCCTGAACAGTGAGATATCTGAAGGAGAATTTATGGTCCCAAGCATCAAATGTTATTTCTCAGTGTACTTACTTGGGCATGATTTCCAAATTGCTGCTCACTGAAGTTTCAGATAGGAAATTGAACATGGATAAAGCCAAGGTCATGACTAGTCACCTTACAATTATGGCTGAAAAAAGGTTACATGAAAAATCAACCAGAGTTTCTGATTTCAGGTTGTGAATAAATATGAGCAACAGAATTAAAATCCTGTGAGCCCCAGGAAATTCTAAGTCATTTGTAGTGCAGTAATATTATGAGATATAATCTGCACCCTTAAAATATTCAGATGCCACAGAAATGGATGTCAAACTAAGTGTGAATATGGGGAAGATTTTAATTTCAAACTAGGAAAGATTTATTCTGTGAACGGAAACCTATGCATAAATAGATAAGTCCTTTGGTGTTACGTGAGTCACAGAGAGATCATATGACTATCCAAAGACTGGAGAGCTAATGAGCAGTGGAAGCAGAATTTGAACAAAGTTCGTTCCTTACTATGCCAAATTGCATCAGTGGTGGCCACAAGACCATTACATATGGTTTAGAATTATGAATTATCATAGTAATTATACAGAAAATGTAACTGGTACTACAAGTGCCAAGGGAAATGGTTAAAAAAAAGATAATCGGCTGAATATTCTGTACAATTGTTTGCTGGGATATCTGGACAAATCTAAGTGGCTTTAGTTTATCATACTAATTCAGTGATTCTCAACTATTTTGTGCTCATAATACTTTGCTGTGAAAATTCACAGCTTATTCTGGGAGAATCACTATGTTCCTAGAAGCACATGCAGGAATTTGAAAGTATAAATTCTATATATTTCATGGGAGACTCACATAAGCATATATGCATAGGATTGAGTATCATATAATTTGTGCCAGACCGAGGGGAAATTCTTTCTTCTCTGATGAATTCTGACTTTCAATCTTCACCACAATTCCTGCCCTCATATTGGAAGGATTCCACATACATACTAATAATTCCTTACATACCCTAACCTCTTGCTTCATCAATCTATTTGATTCTTATGAACTAGTCTTTCACTCCATCTCAAGTATAATGATAAGAGACGATTTTCCATGTTCATTAACTCCAGAAATAACATTGCTTGATCATAATACATTTTCATATCATTTTCCCTTATGCTTTATGGCCCATAACCTTGTTTTTCATCTTCATTATGACCTATATTTTGAGGCAATTAGAAGGTGTAGTGGATAGAATATTGGGCCTGGAGGCATAAAGATCTGAGTTCAAATCTAGCATCAAATACTTACTAGCTATATGACCCTGGACAAGTCACTTAACCTCTGTTTGCCCCCATTACTCATTAGTTTAACTAGGATAATCATAGAACCATATTGTGAGGATTAAAAGAGATAAAATCTCTAAGGCATTTAATAAACTACATACTGAAGCAATGCATATTTATTTCCCCTTCCATTCCCTCTTCCCCTCAGTTATTTCACAGATTTTTACCCTTTCCTTTCCACTACTTCAACTCCTTAGGTAATAAGCTCAACTTGACACTATATTCTATACTTGAATCTCTTACACTTTTATTGTATCCTCACCAAATCTTTCCAAATAACCAAATTTGGATTATTCTTACTATTCACCTCTTTGCTCTTAATTACATCCTACTGAAAAAAGTTAAAGGAAATTACAGTATTGCATTTTAATATAAAAGCATTTATACTGTATAAGTTCTTTTTTCAAATGTGTTTAATTAATTAATTTATAATATTTTTCCATGGTGACATGATTCATATTCTTTCCATCACCTCTGCCCTCCATCCTCCCATAGTCAATGAGCAATTCCACTGGGTTTTACATGTATCATTGTTCAAAACCTATTTCCATATTATTAATATCTGCAAGAGTGATTATTCAAAGTCAACATCCCTAATCATATCCCCACTGAACCATCTGATCAAGCAAATGTTTTTCTTGTGTTTCTGCTCCCAGAGTTCTTTCTCTGGATGTGGATAGCATTCGTTCTCATAAGTCCCTCAGAATTGTCCTGGACCATTGCATTGCTACTATATACTGTATAATCTCAACAGAGCACTGGAACAAAGTAATTATTTATTGGAGAACTAGATAGTGGACCGCTAAACTCCTCCCAAGTCTTCTTTCGCGCAATCAATACCCAGTATTTCTTCACCTGGAGCAATGCAATACACATCTTCTTGGTCTCCCTGATTGAAATATCTCCCCATTCCATTTTGGACCATCCCCCCAGTCAGCAGCCAAAGTTATTTTTGTAAAGCTCAAGACCGACTGTGGTTTCCACACTTCATCAACTTTAATAAACTTCAGGAGCTCCTAGGACTTCCAGGATTAACACAAAATCCTGTTCGATATTTCAAACCCTTTATAATCTGGCTTTTTCCCTGTATTTCCAGTCTTTTATACCTTACTCCCTCCTCCACATTCTCTACAAGTCAATTATTGTGATTTTATAGCTGTTCCTTTCACATGACAATATATCCCAAATTACATGGATAAGGAGCCTCTTCCAGTTTGTCTATAAAACCCTTCTCCAGGGAAATTGCCTCCAACTTATATTGTATATGTCTTGAAGATGCAGTTATTTGAATGTTGTCTCTCCCATTAAAATGTGAGTACCTTCATGGCAAAAGTTGTATTCTTGTGTTTCTTCATTTCCCTAGTGCTTAGTGCCATGCCAGGTACATGGTAAGAATTTTAAAATGCACGTTAATTGTTTTAGCCAACTAGTATACTATGGTATGCCTTTCAGTATCAGGGCACAAATATTTTCCTCTTTCATTGTCCTTTTGCAAATCTGCTGCTTCAATTTATTCTTTTAATCTATCATTTTTATGAATCTCTTTTGAGTTACCACCCACCTATATTCTTCAGTATTAGCCATACTTGAAAACTAAGAGCTGCTAAGTGGCTTACTGGGTAGAGTAAAGGGCAGGGAGTCAAGAAGACTCATTTTCCTGACTTCAAATCTGGCCTCAGACACCTACAAGCTGTGTAAGGCTCTTAACTCTGTTTGCCTCAGTTCCTCATCTGTAAAATGAGGTAAAGGAGGAAATGGCAAATCACCAGAGTGTTTTTGCCGTGAAAACTTCAAATGGAGCCACAAAGAGTTGCAAATGTCTGAAATGAACGAGTAACGGAAGCGAAGTACTACTATTTGCTCTGAAATAGCTGGAACAAGATAAAGCACATTAGTTTATTTCTCCCTGTAGATACTGCTGGGCACACTAACTCTAGTCATTTCCTCTATTAGTGTGAACAAATAAGTCTACTGTTAGACACATTTTCAACTTAGAACATGATGGAACAATTGCCTACAGATTTGGAAATAATTCCTACCTCTTGGTTAACAGAAGCATATTGGTGATAGATTCATTCTGCTTTTATTTCAGTATTATTTTATATTTTCAAACCACTAATACAGAAAAATCAAAAGTAGCCTGTCATTTCATCTGTACACCACATTAGAATTATTTTTATGCACTTCACTATATTTTTCTGAGAGTATACCTTCAAGAATACAGTGATCCATTGTACAAACTGATCCAGGACTTTTTTTGACTCATCAACAATGAAAAATCATTTCAAGCTTTTTCCCTTTTACCTGAGATATGCATCAAGCAAGAACAAGCACACGACTATAGCATTGTGGGATGGGGAGGAGTAAGATATTGTTCAAATAATCAAAAGCAACTAGGATGTCATCAGTGTGGATGCTCATTCTAATAATGCAAACCAAAATACATTCTTGCCTATCCATCCTTTTAAAATAATCCATGACCTCTTTTTTAGGGAGTTTGCTCTCTTTACTAAACTATTTTGTCACCAACACCTCAATTTTCTTGGCTGTTAAATTTGTGAATTTTCTTAATAAGAGGAAATATTGAAAATATATTTTATATGATGCTTGTTTCTCTTAAGACATAAATGTCTATCAATTTACACTCTGAAATAGAAATAGCTTATTAATTAAAAGCATAAGCACAATTGTGGTATTCCTACTGGAAATCAAAATATGACTTTACTCTATTGAATTAAAAAAGGAATTAAAACCTTCTGTCATAAAATATCACTTTTTAATATTTCCTAGATTTACCAAACTTCTTTTTTTTTTTAACCCTTGTACTTCGGTGTATTGTCTCATAGGTGGAAGAGTGGTAAGGGTGGGCAATGGGGGTCAAGTGACTTGCCCAGGGCCACACAGCTGGAAAGTGGCTGAGGCCAGGTTTGAACCTAGGACTTCCTGTCTCTAGGCCTGACTCTCACTCCACTGAGCTACCCAGCTGCCCCCTTACCAAACTTCTTAATGATACCAGCTCTCTCATTTAAGATTAATATTTTGGAAACTATATTGATGTGGAAAATACGGTATAAAGATGAAAGGTAATGAAGCATAGCAATAGAGTTAATCTCATCATCAGAATAACACAGATTAAGTTTTGCCCTTATTTCAAATTTACTATGTGATAGTGGTTAAGTGATTTAACCTTTCAAAATCCCAAATAGATTCTAAGGAACACCAAAGACAGAGAGAATGTGTCCATTTTTATTGGATGATGGAGTTTTCCCAGTGACAGTTTTATATTATTAATAAAATTACAGTTTAGGTCTATCTCATCCAATTTAGAGTTGATAGTAATGGAGAAAGAAAAATATCAAATGAGATTATATATATAAAGTACTTTGTAAACCTTAAAGTGCTATGTAAATGAAAGCTATTAAATTCAATTGCAAAAACATTTAAGCATAATTCTATTTTTCATAATGAGTCCTGGGAGAAGTCTGGAGACTTGGTTTCCAGTCTTGTCTCTTTCGATATTGGTTGTGTGGGAAAATAGATAAGTCATTTCCCTTTTTAAGTCTTCATTTTCCTCTTTAAAAAAATGATGGCTTTTGGGTAGTTTCTTTCCAATCTAATATTTAATGACTAAATAGATAGATAATCTAATCTAAGTGAAAGCATTTTGGATTGTATAAAAGGACTACATGAATCCAAATAAATATTACATACATAAATACTTACAGGATATTGCTCTATATTTGTTTTGAATATAATTGAGAGAAGAGTGATTTCATTGGAACTCAGGCAGAGTTGTGCCATTGTAGGAAATGTTTGGAGTTAAATAAGATCATAAGATTAGCATGACTTTTTGTTAGGTTGATCTACTTAATGCTTTGCATAGTACCTTCCTCATACTTTCAACTAAAAAGTCTAGAAAATGAGTAAATTCAAAATCCATAATTAAATGCCAAATTAGAAATTCTGAAAATCAAGGGAGAGATTAATAAAATTGAAAGTTAAAAATTATTAAATGAATTAATGAGATAAGGTGGTTTTTAAAAAATTAAAATAGGTAAACCATTGCTTTACTAGATTAAAAAAAGAAAGAAATCAAATTACTAGTATCAAAAATGAAAAAGTGACAATCACAATCATTGAAGAAGGAATTAAAGCAATTATTGGAAATTATTTTGTCCAACTATATGCCAATAAATCTAACAATTTAAGTAAAATAGATGAATACTTACAAAAATATAAACTACCCAGATTAACAAAAGATGAAATAGATTTCTTAAACAACCACATGACAGAAAAATAAATTTAACAAGCCATTAAAGAACTCCCTATGATAAAGGACTAGAAAAATAAAAAAATTTATCTCGAAAAGCTAAAGGATAAGAATAATACATTATATGCATTTATGAGTTACTAAACTTTTTAAGATATCTCTATGTTTCTAGTCTTGGAGAGACAGGGAAGCAGAGGGAGAGAGAGAGAGGGGTGGGGAAGATAGAGGGACAAATTTTGGAAAAGAGGAGATAACAAATTAAAAGACTTATTTTAATTCAGGTGGAATTTTGCTTTCTAAAGGAGACAACACAGACCAATCTCTCTGTACCCCCCTCTAGTCACTATGCTGTTCCATTTACTCTATTACTTTCCCCCCTGAGCAAGATACCTCAGCAGAGTTTTTATTTTTTCTTTCAAAGGGGAAGTTTAGGTGGCTGAAGAATGTGGCCGATTTCAAGTCCCATTTCATTTTACCTGAAACAGTCATTACAATATCTCCCAATACCATGCTCATTCACATTAGTCTAAGTAAGCTTGCAAACTGAGAAAATTTGACCCAATACCTTGTTTTTAATTCAAATTAGCAGGAGTTTGACTTATCCTAAAGTCAACCTAAAATAGTTGTTACCCAAATAAAATCTAGCTTTTATAACTGCTCACATGACTTTCACCTCTATTTATGTTGGAATCACTTTCCCCAAATTCTCACATCATAATTTAGAAACTTTTTACCAACCCATTTAAGTGTCTAATTAATTTTTATGTTGTCTGTAATCCCTAGATATTGGCCACTATTCAGAAATATACGAGGAAAATAAAAATGAAAATGAAAATAAAAATAATTTGCTTATTACAGAACAAATAAAAATACAAAACATTTTACAAAAACACCAAAACAACCTCTTAAAAATAGATACAGATAGTATAATAAAATAAACTACTTTATCATTTTGAAATGATAGTAAATGACAAATGAACAAAATATTAAATGTAGCTAGCTCAAAATGTATTTATTTCAAAAATAAGTAACAAAATTGGAATAAATTCTCTACTGAAGTTATTACAAATTTTATATCAGATGTTCAGTATGCCTTAAATGTATATTAAATAATATTATGTATGTATATATGTATGTGTATACATATATGTATGTGTATATATATATATGTGTATATATATGTATGTATATA
>NC_058133.1:87863325-87878155 GCF_016433145.1 Gracilinanus agilis | reverse complement strand
GGGGGGGGGTTGAAGGGGAAAGGAGGAGCATGAATCATGTAACCATGTTAAAAATGAATATTAATAAATGTAAAAAAAAAAAAAAAAAAAACAACAAAAAACTAAGTCTAACATAGAAACTTCAACATAGACCTCCAACTTAATGCCCATCAATACACACAGCCATTTACTTAGGTAAACTCCATCCAACTCTCTCAATTGGCAAAAATGATGAAAGAGGAAAAGGTCAAAAGTTGAAAAGGATGTTGAAAAATAAAGATAATTATATACTGTTGGTGGAATTATGAAATAATATAACTATTTTGAAGAGCAATTTGGGATTATACTCAGAGTTATAAATTTATGTATACTCTTTGACCCAATAATATCCAGTAACTATGTTTATTTGCTAAAGTGACAAAGGGAAAAAGAAAAATAAATGTTTAAAAATATTTATAGTATCTCTTTTTGTGGTAAAAAGAATTGGAAACTGAAAGCAGGCCCATCGAATAAATTATGGATTATACTGGTAATGGAATACTATTTTTACATGAAATAATGAACACAATGTTAAAAAAGAACCTTTAAAAGGATTATATGAAGTGTCACAAAGTGAATTGAGAAGAACCAGGAGAAAGTTTTACAGTAACAACAAGAACATATGATGACCAACTGATTTAACTATAATCAATAAGGCGATGGCCTAGGTTAACTCTAAGAATCTAATGATGAAAAATGATATCCACTGTCACAGAAGGTACAGACTGAGTCTAAATGCAGATTGATTTATTCTATTCTTCACTAAATTTCCTTAATTATTTTTTCTCTTTTATAAGCAATATGTGTCTTGTTTCACAACATGAACAGAGAAATATATGTCATATAAATAAATACATTAACAACTTATGTAAAATCCTATTTTCTTTGGGAAGGGGAAAAGGAGAGGAAAAGTGATTTTTAGAAAAAATTATTAGTTTCTTGTTGAATTACTTAAAGTAATTCTCAAAGTAAGACTTTGAAAAGTATCTGGGCTAATAGTAAGCATATCAAGAAAGAAATGAAAGATTGAAGAATCATTTAAAAATATAAATAAGAGAGTGAAAGAAAAAGCAGAATGGAACCAAAACAATCAAAACAGAGTTCTAACATCCATGTTAAATTTAAAATATATGTTTTTAAAACTGTGTGTAATGGAAATTTGTATTTTCATATTCTCTTTTTTCTGATCATTGAAGGTGGAAATGGCCATGCTTATTAATCCTCATGAAGTTCATAGTAATAAAAAAAATTTAAAAAACTCTGTGGAATCACCTTACACCTATCAGATTGGCTAACACAGCAAAAAAAGGAACATAAGCAATGTTGGACAAGATGCAGAAAAATTGGGACACAAATACATTGCTGATGGAGAATTTATGCAACCATTCTGGAGAGTAATCTGGAATCATCTCCAAAGGTCAATCAATTTATGCATACTCTTTGACCCAGCGATACCACTAGTTTGTATATATCTCAAAAAAATAAATGATGGGAGTAAGGACCTACTTGTACAAAAATACTAGTAGTAACTCTTTCTTTGGTGACAAAGAACTGGAAACTGAATGAATGTCCATCAGTTGGGGAATGACTGAACAAGTTGTGGTATATGATTTTAATGGAATACTATTGTGCCACAAAAAATGACAAATAAGATCACAGAATATCCTGGAAAGACTTACAAGTCCTGCTTGACAAATTACTTGTGGGTCATGAACTAAGTTGAAAGAAATGGCTGGGATCAGGAGGGTCAAAAGATAGACTTACAAATAGACACAAAGTCCTCTTGCTGATCAGTAACAAAGTTTAATGATTTGAGGCACATTTTTATAGAGAAAGTGATATAGGCTAAGGGATTAGGTAAGCCTTTTGCAGGGTCAATGGTTAGTAATGATTTATAAAATAGAGACAATGGATATAGATTATCTCAGTGGTTCTAAAGAGGGTTTTCTATAGGTGATAATTCAATATGTCAATGTGTTTCTCATGGAATTTCTGCATCAGTAATTTCTTTGAAAGACATTTAGTATTTGGGGAGGAATTAGATTGAGTTCTCATGCCAGGGGGGCAAGCTATGTGTCTGACTACTTCTAAACTATGGCTATGATTTTACTGGGGCTTACTCTCACTACTGGGGGATACACAGGGTTACACAGCTAGGGTATTCTGAGGCCAGCTTCTAGGGCCAGATTTGGATATTCCTGATTCCATGTACAGTCCACTATCTACTGAGACACTTTGGTACTACCTATAATAATTATTAATAAAGTTTAATTTATTTTTCATTCATAAAATGTCCTTTAAAAAATTCAGAACTATTGCATCTTTCTCATTTCATACTGGTGCCATATATAAAGGTCTTTATCACATCATCCTATATTAATCAGTAGCACCTGATTTGTTATGAGTCAACAGGAAAACTAGACCCATCTTGGATCTTAATATTTATTGATTTTGGATGACACAGGGTATCTTATTACAATTCTAGACTATAAAAAAGGATTAACTAGAATTCACCTCTTTAATTCATTACATCAACTGTTGTTTCAAATAGGTATAGTAGACATACTTCAGTAATCATGCTGGTATACTGATTTGTGGTACATTCATAAATATTATTTGCTATTTACTCTATATCCACATCACCCCTTCTTTAATGCATTCATAAGTAATGACAATCATAATTCTTCAGATATTGTTTTCTTTTGGGAATCATGCTAGTCAAGTGGTCCTCAACCTCTTTTCCTGCAATATTTTCGGATAAAGTTGATAATTGCTTAGATACCAAAGTCTTTTCTTATGCCCTAGAGAATGTCACAGAATTTTTAGTATTTCTTGCATTTGGAGCTATGAGATGTCTGAACTGTTAGAGAGTTGTTAATGCTCTCTTTTATAGGAGCAATGAATTTTAAAATAAAACCTAGTTCTTCATCCAAATGCTCTGGAGCTGTAGAAAGGGAATATCCATTAAGTAAATGCTTACTAGGTGCCAAGTATGGTGCTAAGTAAATATTATCTCATTAAATCTTTACAACCACCCTTTGAATTATTATTATCCCCATTTTACATTTGAAAACACTGAGGCAGATAGAGATTAAATGAGTTGCTCAAGATCACACAATTAATGTGTCTAACTCTGGATTTGATCTCAACTCTTCCTGACTTCCGAGCCCAGTGGTTTATCAATACAACCTAGTTGTCTCATAGATATTACAAAGAATATAAACTACATGAATTATTAAATTTTTACTCCCCCCCTCACTGTCTATCATGGACTATGAAATAGTATATGATTAGTAAGTGCTTGCTGATTAAGTCATTGTTATTTTCTACTAGCATTCTGGGCTTAAATGCCTGACCTAGTTTCTTCTGGCCATTACGATGGACCCCATATGCTAACAATCTCCTTTGCAATTGACTTTTGATGGACTATTGCACATGGATTTGAAAGGGGGTAATGTCTTAAAAGATCTCTGCAAAGGCTCTCTGTCACTATCTTTGCAGCATGTAGTCTCCACTTTGAAGACTTCTATTCTGAGGAAGAAATCCAGTCAGTTAAGTTGATCCTTTATGAAGAATTCCTGGAAAAAATAACACAGGATGAAAAAGGCAAACAGTGGGGTCCTGATTTATGTAGGTAGAAGAAACACCTTCATTGATAAGGGTGAATGTCCATAGAACTACAGAAGTGGTCAATAATAGAAGAATAGCCGTGTTTAGATAACCAAAGGATTTGGATATATATATCATATATAATATCATCAAGATTTTGTTCACAAAAAATACAAGTGTGTATATAAAAATTAAAAACACACTTGTATTTTTTGTGAACAAAATTTTGATGATTGAACATGGCCAAAACTTTATTCAGAGGTGTTTTCCTGAATTTCTCTATAAGGATTCAAAACTATATTTTTTGAAAGGAGACAGTAACTATAATAACGAATCATTTGCTTAGATCTTCTGGGACATTACCTCTTGCTTTCAAATCCATTTGCAAGGCTACATCAAAAAATTTCTTCTTTTATATGTAATTCTAAATCATGTTTTCTTAATAAGAACAGCATTTTATTTCTCCATGATACTTCAGTTCTAAGTGACATCCATCTAATATCTACCATTAAAAAACAAGTAGTCATTATCTCTACTATATCAGAATACCTTTCCCTATTTTTCAATGGTTGGTTTTAAAGTCACATCTTTGTAATGGGAAAAACACATTTTGCCAAGTAATATGTCATTACAGGTAGACAATCTGTTCCAACCAATTCTTCTATGGAAAAAAATCATGTTTAACAACAAAAAGTAATAATAATAGGAATTAACACAGCACTCAATTGTTATTTCATTTTAATTTCAAGATTACCCTGGGGAATTAGGTCCTATTAGGTTTGAAATTTTACAGATGTTGGAATTGAAGCAAAGAGATGTTAAAGCACTTAATCAGGGTTATGTAGCAAGTAGGGCCCTTTTGGTCAACTGCTTGCAAATGGTTCTGGGATGAATAAAAACAAAAACTGACATTTTTAGAGCACTTTGAGATGCATGAAACATTTTATCAGCATTGTCACATGTGAGCTTTAAAACAACATTTTATCCTCATTCTATAAATAAGGAAACTAACTCAGAATGGTTGAAACTTTTTCATGAGTTCTATTAAGTATCAGTTATGAGGACTGAAGCCCAACTATCTTCACACTATGTCCAGAAATACCCACTCTTTCATGCTCTACCCACTAGAAGTTCCTGCCTCTTATGTAGCTTCTCACTGATGCGAAGTTAGCAAATTACTCTTTCATGACTTGTGTCTGTTAAACAGCCTTTCAGAAACATAGACAAATGAAGATGGAAAAATCTCTTTCTTTCTGTTATCTAAATCTCTCCATACTGAGCTCTGTGACTCAGCTCAGGTCCCAAACCTTCTATCTGAGTCTGAATCAGTCAGTCTGGGTTAAGGTCACTCAAATTGATTCCTTTGTTGTGGTAGATTGCTTAATTTGATCAAATAATGGTTCTGTTCTTACACAGAGAGTTTTTAAAGAAACTGTCCATCAAAACCTAGAAAAAGTGCACTAGGGACAAGGGCAAAATTGTCTGTTTTGGTCAGTCTATATGAGGTCAGAAAATGCTTACCAAGGGCCACCTGGTCCTTTTCCCAGGAGCTCTGCATCTTACCTTTAATAGACATTTCTTCAAAAATCATTTTTATTGTAACAAATCCATTCAATTGTCTCAATTGTCTGTAAATTTTTTAAAAATCAAACCATTTTGATTGGCTTTTTGGGAATGTTTTCAAGATTTTCCCTGCTTAAATTAATACCATTATCTTTAATACAGTATTTCTTTCACTTACACTCAATTTAAAAATAAATTGTGTTCTAATAACTATTAACTAAAATAACAAATAGCTGATAAAAGAGCTGTTTATTTAACATCATATATTTTGAAATTGAATAAATACAATGTATTTTTACTTAGACACTTTTTAAATTCTGTTCTGGCAGTCAAGGTAATGGATTGGGATGAACTAGTGCAAATAGCATTTTCCTCCTCAAGATTGAAGCTTCATTGAATTGTTAGCTTTTGAAATGACATATCTGTCCAGTTGGCAAGATATAATTCAGTGTCATATGAGCTTGATTATAGGTGGGTTCACTAAAAAAAATAAAGTCTGCTGCGTGTAAAATTGTATTGCCATGAAAAATATGTTTCTTTCTGAAATGGTAGCTCCTTACAAGGTAAACTCTGGCTATGTACAACTAGTTCAATAATTCTGACGGAACTAATAAATCATGTTACTGAATCTTTTTATGTTTGTAGACATACAAATCATTGATTGTCTAATTCAATGTCTTTCCAAACAAACAGTATCCCACCTCTCTGGTCCCCTATTGGCCTCTTCTTGGAAGAGGAAATAATTTAAGAAATATCAGCCACCTCATATTCATTTACTCTGTGACTAAAATGGGGTTGAACTAGTTAAGCGAAAAATGTTCACATTGGATTATTCCTTTAATGAAAAAATTAATGGGAAAGCATTTATGAAATCCATCCTATGTGCTAGGTATAGTAGTAATCACTAGAAATATCAATACAAGACTGTCCCTATGCTAATTAATTTAAATTTTAATAGAAGAACTTAATACATGTAGTGAGTCATGGCTAAAGTCAGATATTTTGGACAAGTTGTGTGGGAATGAAAGGCACTCATTTTTTTTTAAACCCTTACCTTCTGTTTTATAATGAATATTGTGTATTGGTTCTAAGGCAGGAAATTGGTAAGACCTAGTGTATAAGTGGAAATTTTATATCCTTTGGCGTTCATCTCCCAGAATTCTCCCCTCCTCCTAAGGTTCCTTTTTCCCCTATTTATTTACCTGCATCCTTTACGTTATTGTATTTAAGTTTTAAGTAAGGCTTCTTCTCACTCTCTTGTTCCATGAGTGGCTTAGGTAAGCTCTCCTTGTTTTCTCTAGCTCTCTAGTTAAATATTTATAAATCTTTATAAATATTATACTTTGGAGATATTGAATATTAATTTAAAAATCTACACTAGGCAATGGACTTTCAGTGACTTGCCCAAGATCACACAGCAAGAAGTATTTAAGACACGCTTTGAATTCAGACCCTCTCATCAATAGACCTGGCTCTTTATCCAGGAGCCACCTACAAAAAAGTACTTATAAAAATAAGTTTAAAAAAAGTACTTATAAAAACAATAATGTTGACTTTCTTACTATTTCCAGAACTTGAGATGAATGAGGAGTGGCCATGAGGGTATGCTGTAGGCACAGACAAGGAGGAAGAGAATGCATCCTTGGTTAGGTGACTGATGGAGAAATTTCATTAATTAAAATCTCAATGTCCTGAGGCAAGAGCATTGAGTCAAATTGGAGGTAGAGAGGTAGGCACGAAAATGATTCTAGAGCATCAGAAGTACTTTAAAGTCCTAGGACTACAAGTTTCAGTAGTGTTGGCTTGTGCTTTTCAGGGTAATACATTGCAGTTTATTAAGGTTCTTTAGGATATATATTGACTAGATTTTTTAAAAAGGTACTTGAGGGGCAGCTGGGTAGCTCAGTGGAGTGAGAGTCAGGCCTAGAGACAGGAGGTCCTGGGTTCAAACCCGGCCTCAGACACTTCCCAGCTGTGTGACCCTGGGCAAGTCCCTTGACCCCCATTGCCCACCCTTACCAATCTTCCACCTATGAGACGATACACCGAAGTAGAAGGGTTTAAAAAAAAAAAGGTACTTGAAAAAATAGAAAGGAAAATTTGTTGAAGCAAATATGGAATAACTTTAAACCTTATTTGCAGAAATGTGCCTATGATGAATATTAAATGATAAGAAATGTTGGAGGTAGAGCCAAGAACATGGAGTAAAGACAGGAGCTCAAGAATCTCTCTTAAAACCTTTTCCAAAATAAACTTAAAATAAATCTTAAAACTGAATGCTAGATTAGGAACCAGCAAGGGGGCAGAGTGCAGCTGTTTTCCTGCAGAAGAGAAATTAGAAGATAGTGAGAGAGGGGCTCTTTAACTAGAGGGAGAGGGGAGGGGAGGAATAGAGAGGCTGCACCAGGGTCCAAATGGTCCCATCAGGCTCCTATCCAGAAGCAGTATCTCTCCCAGATGAATTATCTCAGCTTTTGTAAGGGAAGGATACCAAAGATTTTACTAAAAGTCTTTCCTTTTTTCTTAGGGCATTGATAATATTCTGTCAATGACACATGATTGGATTCTGACTCTTAACATCCTTTAGCTCACTCTTAACTTTTTTTTCTTTCAAAACCCTCAAGATTAGGAGACTCAATTCCCTTCACAGAGAATGGAAAAGGGGAAAAAAAAACCCACAGAGGCCAAAGACTGAAGGCTTTCCTTTTCCCATGTATACTCACAGAGGAGAAGCCACCGTGGCCTTTCTTCTCTAACAGTATAGTTTTTCACTAGATTCCATAAGTAAACATCACTTGAGTTGCTTCAGAAGCTGAGGAAGGGGCAGCGAGGTGGCTAGGTCCTGGGTTCAAATTCGACCATAGCCACTTGCTAGATATGTGACCCTGAGCAAGTCCCTTAATGTTAATTTTCTAGCCCTTACCCTCTCTTCTTTCTTGGACCCAATACTTAGCATCAATTTTAAGACAGAATGTAAGGGTATTAAAAAAAATAAAGGAGCTTGTGAGACAAAAGTAGAAGCTGAAGCTTGATAAGACCCCAACCAGACAGACTAATTTTGAAGCCATTTGGAGATACTTCTTTCTACTATGTTTTCAGTTGACCAGATTCATTTATAAGAATGTCAATGCATACAAAGCCTCCATAGGGTATCTCCCATATACGTTATGATTCTCCTAGAAACAAGCTTTTAGCTTGTGCACATGGAAAGATGCAGAGATGCCTTCCTACACGAGATGCAAAGGTTTCATCCTAACATTGTCTGAATGCAGGCAGAGATTTAGACTATGTAGAAACTTCATGCTTACTTAGCAGTGATTCATTTGTGTAGGTACGTGTATAAATCCTGACTCTAAGAATGCTCTTAGCAAGAAAAAAAAACAAAACTTTGTATTATTGTACTATAAAAAGTTGCCTCGTATGAATGATGAAAGTGGCCGTGTTTCAAAGCTGAAGTGTATCCCCAAAGGTTCAGTCTTAACTATTTCCTGCAATTGATCTAAGGATTATTTCGGACTCCTGAGAAGATATGACAAAGTTGTAATTTCACTAAAAGGTCCTAATGAGGTAATATTTTATTGAAATGTCAAGCAACATAATGGGTGTTATTCCTTAGGAAACCTAGCTTGTGCCTGAAATCAAAGGAAAAAAAATGTTAGTATATATAAAGGGCTTTCTAAAAGTGTTAATACAGCTGTGTTATTAAATCATAGACATGTGTAAACACACATATATACATACACATGCACATGGAGATTAATATAGAGAGACATAGCTATTTGCACCGGGTCTACACATGTGTGAATGTGTATGTACACATATATTATATATTTATATTTACCTATTTGAGAGTGTGTAATATTGTGAATATTAAATGGACAAAAATGTAAAAAGTTCAGCTTCGATTCTATAGAAAGGTGAATTACTGTTAGTATTTACATGCAATATAATATATATTATGATGTTATGTATATTCTGTATTTTCTCATCAAAGTGAATATTCTGTACATCCTATATCTGTATATTCTGATCAAAGTGAATCAAATATTTTATGCTTATGGCTTTTGGAGACCAGGAAAAATATTTCATTCAAAAGATATAGTATTTTTAGCATGAAAATTACCTGAGGCAATCCTAATGAACTATTTCAAGACATGAGTAAATAATCTTCTAATTCCCTTAATTAAAAAAATTCAGATTACATGGCAATACAATTTTTATTTATTGTTTTCTGACATTTTACTCTCCATGTTCTTTTCCTTCCTCCCAACACTGTCCCCTCTCCCAAAAGGCAGGTAATATAATACAAGTTGTACATGTACTATCATTATATATAAATATATGTATGTATATATATGTATACATATATATCTCCATGTTTGTCTTGCAAAACAAGACACATATTGCTTATACTAGAAAAAAAATCAGGAAGGAAATAAACTGAACAATGGTATTGTAAGGATTAATGTTCTTAAGAGAAAATATTTCCGGTTTTTAATTAACTTATTTTTAAACCATTGCTTTCCATTTTATATTCAATACTATACATTGGTTCTAAGTCAGAAGAGTGGCAAGGGCTAGGCAATGAAGATTTTAATGACTTGCCCAGGGTCATACAGCTAGGGTATATCTGAGTCCAAATTTGAACCCAAGACCTCAAGTCTCTAGGATTGGTTCTCTATCCACTAAGACAGCTAGTTTATTTATGTTATTAATTGGCTATTCAAGGCATTCTAATCTGGTCAAATTATCTCAATTAAACATCTCAGAATTCCTGGACCTGGGTTCCTATACACAATCTTGGAAGCTAATTATTCAGCACCTCCTTTGAACAGCTCAAGACATCTTGGATTGATAAATAAAAACTTAATTAGATAGTTTCCATTAAGCTCTCAACATTTCCCCACACCATAGGTGATAGAGATTACATAGGCATGAAGAGAATCATTTTCTTCTCTATCAATCAAATTTTATAAACTAAAAACCATTCCTATGGACAAAGAAAATGCAAAAACAACACAAAACAAAACAGTAGAGTGGAGGGAGAGTTTCTAATCCTTACATAAGAATTAATACAGTAAGTAAAAAATAAATTCTACTCTGAGGGATTTATGGTAAAGATGCTACCCACATTCAGAGGAAGGACTGCAGGAGAGGAAACATATAAGATAAACAATTGCTTGAATGCATGGACTGAGGCGGACATGAATGGGAAATAGACCCTGAACAAGGACACTCGTTACAACCAGTGGAAATGTGCGTTGGCCATGGGTGGGAGGAGAGCGGGGGTGAAGGGGAAAGTAGGGGCATAAAGTATGTAAACAGGTTAAAAACGAATATTAATAAATGTCTAATTAAAAAAATAAATTCTCTCAGTATTCCTCAATCTGCATTTACTCTGTCAGTTCTTTCTATGGCAGTGGATAACCTTTTTCATCACGAATCCCTTGGAATTGTTCTGGATCCTTATCTTGTTGAAAATAGTGGTCACAGTTAAACATCTTACACTTTTGTTACTATGTATCACAGATCCATTTTTTGGAAATAGTTTTTAGGAAAAGAGTAGGTTATTTATATATATATGTATATATATATATACACACATAGAAATAATGACAAAATGAAATATGATCTTCAGATTTTGTTTTAATGAGATTTGTTCATTTTATAATAATAAATACTGTGCCATCTAACACTCAGATTCATTATTCAGTGACCAGGCAGCCATAAATATTAAAAAAAAAAGAATTTTTCACATTTGCATCATAAGTTTTGACAGACTATCCATTCTCCAGCATCATAATGGAGTTTCCATTGTTCTACTATTTTCTGGTAGTAATGAAGTAAAACTTCTCAGCAATAGGTTGAGGATGGGAAGTAAATTTAAAAACAGCTAAACAGCTACCTCAGTGTTCTGTGAGGCCCCAGAATTCAAATTTATAGCCAATTGATATAGAAATAGTAGGAAATAATCTCTTACAGATTCAAATCAATTATTTGTCAGCTGTGTGTTCTGCATTGTACTCTCTTGGCATAACAAAAATTAAAAACAACAATTTCTACTGTGAAAGTAGAAATAATTTACTAAGAGAATGAAATTATGTAAGCTAACAAAATTGGCGTGGGAAACATTCCTAGGGTGGTAGGGGAGAGGTACTCCTTTTTGGCCTTAGTTTTGTCAGTATCAGCTTTCAGAGGTGGTCAATGATATGTCCTGGTGAAGAATGCAAAGCCATAATTTTTTCAACATGAAGTATGAGGAATGTCTGGAGAGCAGAATAGGACCATTTTGGAGCTTTTTTCCTTTTTTCTATAACCATAAGCTATCTAAGATATCTTTGACTATATCCGTTACATACATTCCCCAGTTTTCCCCTGATTTTCCCATCTCAAGATATCCATCTAAGCCTTAAGCCTTTCCTTCTGTGAGCTACCCATAATAAAGGACAATTACTCTGAATATTAATTGAAATTTTTGTAACACCTCTGAGTTTCCCAAATAGTCTGTAGTTTATACATACATCATGTAAAGGTCAGTGATAAAAGTTTTGGCTAGTGAGGGGGAAGGAGAGGACCCTGCAGCAATCAAATAGAAATATTCCCTTCAAAAAGAATGCTATCTACCTCTAGAAGAAGAATTGATGGAGTATAAATACAGGTGAAAATATATGATTTATCATTTGTTTATTTTAGTATATAATTTGGAGTTTTGGTTTTATAAGATTATTCACTTGCAAAAATGAATAATATGGAAGTTTTAAATAATAATGCATATTGAATTGCTTGTCAACTATAGAAGGGGGAAGGGAGACAATATAAATCATATCACTTTGGAAAACTTATTTTAAAATTCGTAATTAGAATGAAATAAAGTTAAGACTGAAAAAAGAAATATTCCCTTCCAAATGCCTTCACTCTTTTATAATGTAAATTTATATTTTTTCCAGATTACATCTAAATGTAATTTCTTAATATTTGCTTTGTGATATTTTGCAATCTATGTTCTCTTTTTGACTCCCTCCTTTCTCTCCTCCCTTAGAAGGCAGGTAATATGATATAGATTGATATAGAAAATACATATTTCCATGTTTGTCATATTGTGAAAGACACATATTAGTTACATAAGAGAGAAATCTATGGGGGCATTAAAGTAAAGAATGTTGTATTTCATTTTGCAATCAGACTCTGTTCTTTCTATGATATCAGATATCCTTTTTTTTGTCATGAGTTTCTTGGAGTTGTCCTGGATCCTTGTCTTGCTAATAAATTAAGTCATTCATAATTGATCATCATACATTTTTATTTTTACTGAGTATAATATTCTCCTTGTTTGACTTATTTCAATTTGTATCACTTCATATAGAATTTTCCAGTTTATTTTGAAATCATCTTACTTTTTTGTTTCTTATGTGACAGTAGTATTACATTATAAGCATAGCCCACAAATTGTTCAGCCATTCCCCAGTTGATGGACAATATTTTAGTTTCCAGTTTGCCATGACAAAAAGAGCTGCTGTACATATTTCTGTACAGGTAGGTTCTTTTCACCTATGTATAATCTCTCTGAGGTATAGACCTGGTAGTAGTATTGCTGGGTCAAAGGGTATGCTGCCTTCATTCTTTAATGAATACTCTGGATATATTTCTAAACCCAGTGATCTATACTGATAATACTCAAATATGTTTTTCAGTTCCTTATTTCTCTGCTGACCATCAATCCCTCTTCTCAAACTGCCTAGTAGATCTTTCAAACCAGATGTCTTATAGCTATCTTAAATTACACATATCCTAAACTGAACTCATAATCATTCCTTCCTAATCCTTTCTCATGCATGTTTTTTATCCCTATCAATGATACCACAATATAAATCCCGCATACATTTTTACCTCTCATCCTCAACTATTTTTACCCAAACCATGTCTAATCTGTTACCAAATCTTATTAATTTTTCATTTCTCAAATATATCATTTTATAATTTTTGATACTGCCAACACCTTTCCCAGACTTTCATCTTCTCAGGCTCAGATTATTGCAAAAGCCTGCTGGTTGGTCTGTCTGCCATATCTCTACCAACTGTGTTCTATCCTCCATTTATCCATTATTTTAAACAGTTTTTTAAGTTATAGTTTGAAATAATTTGTAACAATCATTATATGACAGTTTGAGCTTTAGATATTCTCCTTTCTTTCCTCACCTACACCTTCTGCAAGTAGGAAATAGTCTGTTATAAATAATAACAGTGCCATCATGTAATAAATAATTCCATATTATTCATACTATGAAAGAAATATCAAACATATAAGGGAAAAAAGACCCATGAAGGAGATAAAGTGAAAAATGGAATGCTTTGGTCTACCACTGGATTTCATTTTCCCCTTATTTTGATGTGATTTATTTTATTTTGTATGTATATGGAGAGTTTAGGCAAGTGGAACATCCCTTACTTCTCTGTCTGAACTCTGAGCATGCAACTTCCCCATCAAATTGATTTTTCAAATTTGTATATCTGACATAGTCCCTTCTTTATTAAATAAAGTCCTGTATCTTTTTGGAACCTCTAGGATGAAATTTAAAATCCACAATTTGGAATTCAAAGCCTTTCTTAACGTAATCTACACATACCCTTACATCTTACCCTTACCCTCCCTCATCAGACTGTGAGCTCCTCAAGGACATTTAATACCTTTTGCCTTTCTTTGTATCCTCAATGCTTAGCATAGTGCCTGACACACAGTAGGTACTCAAAAATTTTTTTTAAATTTAAACATTTATTAATAATCATTTTTAACATGGTTACATGATTCATGCTCCCACTTTCCCCTTCACCCCCTGCACTCCCCCCATCCACGGCCAACGTACATTTCCACTGGTTTTGTCATGTGTCCTTGATCAAGACCTATTTCCAAATTGTTGGTGGTTGCATTGGTGTGGCAGTTTTGAGTCCACATCCCCAATCATGTCCACCCCGATCCATGCGTTCAAGCAGTTGCTTTTCTTATATGTTTCCTCTCCTGCAGTTCTTCCTCTGAATGTGGGTAGCATCTTTACCATAAATCCCTCAGAGCTGTCCTGCATTGCTGCCGGTACAGAGGTCAATTACATTCGATTTTACCACAGTATATCAGTCTCTGTGTACAATGTTCTTCTGGCTCTGCTCCTTTCGCTCTGCATCATTTTCTGGAGGTCTCTCCAGTTCGCCTGGAACTCCTCCAGTTTATTATTCCTTTTAGCACAATAGTATTCCATCACTCGCATATACCACAGTTTGTTCAGCCATTCACCAATTGAAGGACATACCCTCCTTTTCCAGTTTGTTGCCACCACAAAAAGAGCAGCTATAAATATTTTCGTACAAGTCTGTTTATCTATGATCTCTTTGGGGTACAAACCCAACAATGGTATGGCTGGATCAAAGGGCAGGCATTCTTTTATAACCCTTTGAGCATGATTCCAAATTGCCAGCCAGAATGGCTGGATCAGTTCACAGCTCCACCAGCAATGCATTAATGTCCCAATTTTGCCACATCCCCTCCAACATTCATTACTCTCCCCTTCTTTCATTTTAGCCAATCTGCTAGGTGTGAGGTGATACCTCAGAGTTGTTTTGATTTGCATTTCTCTAATTATTAGAGATTTGG
>NC_058133.1:87803070-87858332 GCF_016433145.1 Gracilinanus agilis | reverse complement strand
TTGTCTTGAGAGATCATTAGCTTCTAATTGCTCAATTCTAGCCTTTAGGGACTAGTTTTCCGCTCTAAACTTTTCGTTTTCAGCTATGATCTTTTGGTTTTCTTTTTCAATCTGGTTCACTTTGCTTATCAGTTCATTTGATTTCTGAGCTTCACTTTCCAATTGCAAGATTCTACCTTTTAAACTGTTATTTTCTTGCCAGATCTCTTCCATTTTCCTCAGAATCTCAGTTTTGAACTCTTCCATAGCTTGTGACCTGTTTTCCTTATTTGAGGAGGGTCTGGATGCTTGTTTGTTCTCCTCCTCTGTTTGCTCAGTTGTCTGGATTTTCTCTGTGTAAAAGTTGTCAAGTGTTAAAGACTTCTTTTTCTTGTTGTTTATCTTTCTCTTCTGAACTTCTTGAGTCTGGGTAGCCATCATTAGCCCAGCAGCTTCTCAGCTTTATCCTCACGCTTGGGATCTGTCCNGTAGCCATCATTAGCCCAGCAGCTTCTCAGCTTTATCCTCACGCTTGGGATCTGTCCTCGGTCTTTTGGCTCCTGAGGTCTGAGTTCTGGTTTTTTCCAAGGTCAAGCCCCCTGGTGGACCCCCTTGCTTGATCCTCTGCAGGAGGTTCCTTTACAAGTCTCAGGGCGCTGCTTCCACAGTCGTATACCTGAGTGGTTCCCCACTCAGGGTTTCAGAGCTTTAGCTTTTGGCTGTGTCTGCCTCCACCCATGCCTCCTCGGAGCCTGAGCTCTGCTCCCGCGCTCAGATTTCGCATGTGTTCTTTGGCTTTTTGGGGTCCCAAATCTTGCTGCTCTCAGGAACAGGCCCTGGAGCTGCCAATGACTCAATGGGTACCCCAAACTTGCTCTATTTCTTTTTAACTGGCTTTGGCGTTATAGGTGGTGTGTGTGGTAGGGGTGGGGGTGGGGTGGTTGCTCAGCCCGCGATTTAGTGAGAGCTGTTTCACCCCTTTATAGCATGGAAATGTCCCAATTCCACGTACCTTCCACGCTGCACCCTGTTGTGGGGTTCCTCCGTTCATCTGGACTTGTTTTTATGTCCCCTTGAGGAGTTTTGTGTGTTTTGGTCAGGAGAGGTTAAGAGCTGCTTTTTACTCTGCCCCCATCTTAACCCGGAACCCCGGTACTCAAATTTTTATTGACTGATTGACAATCCATATAATCCTCATATTACTATGTTTAAGTTAGCATTAGCAATTTTAGTTATATATACGTATATATATGTATATATATGTATATATATATATAAAATCTAGGTATAATCTTTCATACTTTATTTTCAAACAGTATTATAACACTTTCAGAAAAAGAAAAGGAATTAAACTAGCATAAAGTATTCTTAAAAAATACACTTACCTTCTGTTTCACAATAATACTGCATATTGATTTCAAGGCAGAAGAGTGGTAAGGGGTAGGCATTGCTGAGGGTCACACAGCAATCTAAGACCATATTTGAACTCAGGATCTGCTATCTTTAGGTATGATTCATAATCCATTAAGCCACTTAATCCACCTTATTATCCACCCCACCTCTAAATTTTCTTGGTCAAGCAATGCTGGTTCCTAGCAATTACTGATACAATTTCTGAAATCTCAGACTAGCTCTTTAATAGTATGTTTTAGCATCTTACCAGAAATTGAAGCCAAGATCACTGGTCAATTGTTCATATATTATATCTTTACTTTAAAAGGGAGAAAGATGTGAAATATTTTCCTTCCCTTTGAGTGAAATCTCCTATTCTTCAAGATCTTTCAGAGATCACATAAAGATCCTCAGCAATTCAATTCAAGAGTCACATTTATCTTACTAGACAACTTTTCCTTTTTCTCTTCAATAAAATAAATTCTGTTTGTGTCTTTAGAATTTCATTCTTAAAAGTTTACTATCATTCTTGGACAGACTTCTGTCAGAATAATTTTAGGCTATGTTTCTCTATTTCCTTTTATCCCTTCAAAATCCTTTTCCCCATTCTAAAATGCACATCAGTATATATCTGACTTTCCTGCTTTTCACTATCATTAATTCAAGATAGAGTGATCACTTCCTCCCAAGGTTAAGACAATTTCTAGTTTAGCATCCAATTATTCCTTAGAAATTGGAATCAAGTGCAAAATATCTCTTTTTGCTTTCTGTATCTTTAGAAGGAATTACCATTAATCCAAGTCATGTACTTACCTTTGCCTTTGTCAGAGTTTCAGCAGATAGATAACTGAAGTATCTTTTCACCACTATATTATGCTTCTCTGCCTCCTTTGTATCTGTTTTCTGAACACTTCATCAATTTTCTCCTTCCAAAATAATACTGCTTTCTATTTCTCTCTGTTGAAGCTCATATAAGTGCTTTGTATACTACTTGACCCACCCTCAACTATATCAAAATTCAGATAGCTTCAAATTATATAGTTCATCTAAAGAGCTTTTTAAAAATACCTTTTAGCAACCATCGTTTTTACTGTGAGCTATTCTTTGACTTGATTAAATAACTTTAACTCATTAAGGGTAGCTAAGTGTTTTCTTTCTACTTTGTCACTTATATTATCTTTACCTTGACTACTATTTTAATTCTGTCTTGTCAGTATGAATATCATTATTCTTAATTTAAAAAAAAGCAGAAGCAAAACACAGGTTGAATAGGTCATCTTCTCAGTCTTTTATAATTGCCTTTCTAACTGTCCATAGTGGTATTACTTTTTCTTCACTGATTTTCCTCTTGTACTCAATGTAGGTAAAAGAATCCTTGTCCTTGACATTTATCACAAGATTCAACCTTTGCCCTATTAAATATTATTTTTACAAGACTATTCTTCTTTTTAGTATTTGTCTTCAGGTTATTTTCTGTCTTTCAACTTTTATATGTCTCTAAAAATCAAAGTTCATGATTAAATTCCTTGTACAACTACATCTGTTTGTGTAAACATCTCTCTCTCTTTTTTCCTCAAGGAAATTATTAATGATTTCAGAAATGTGTCTTCTGAAAATTGTTGAAGATTCCTTGAAAGAGATAATATCAGTTATATATAATCTATAGTAAAGCCTTGTACAACAACGTTCTGATCATTAATAGGTTAGAAATAGAACAGAGAATAATATATTCACTAAAGGTTTTTGCCATTCCCAAGGAGAAATTAGGGCAAAGTAACTATATGGAAGAATCTCCTGTAGTCTCCTATTTATAGATGATAATAATAATGACTTCATCAAGCCTTTCTCCCCCTTCAAGTATCACAATGTTTATTGATATATAGAAGTACATAAAATCATGGCATGAAAATGACTTGATAAATAAAGCAGACTTCATTTCAATACTGTCATAAGAGGGACAAATTCAAATTGTGGGGATTTTTTTCACACCCACAAATATCACAGTCTCTCAAAACGGATCAGTTTTGTGCAAGTAAACCATGTTTCTTTTTTAAAAGACTAGTTCACTTGCCCAGGCTCAAGGGTATTAAAATCTAGCACATAAAGTCCATTACTAGAGGTAGAAATACAGGCAATATACTATTATACCAACAACCATCGATTATAATTAAGAATCTTCTGTAACAATCAAATATTGCAATAACTCAAATATTGCTCTGAGCAAAGTGCATCTCTACAATATTCAGTGTTGCTATTCAGTCTTCTAATTTAAAACAGCCTAGGATAACTGGCAGCCAAGAAGGTCCTTGTAACAGACTGCCTCTGCTTGAGAACTCAAGATGTAATTATTGCATGCTGCTAATACACTATCTAAACATTAAGGATGCTCTGAGATACTTGATGGTAGACTATGGTTAAGATGTTACACTACAAAAAACCTTAGGCAGAAGAACATCCTATTGGCATTGCTTCTGCTTTAGATATTGTGAAAACATGATAACAGAATGAATTTTTGCAGTGGTTAGGTCAATATTGGAGGATGGTTGTCACCTCTCAGAAGTGTTGACCGACTTTTCACATAGAGAAAAAAATGAATTTATTTATTGCTTATTTTCCAGATTACCACATTCAATTTGATAAACAACCTATCATTTTACTATTCTCTATAGCTATCTCAAAATAAGTTTCAAGTTATTTAAGAGTAAAGACTCCATTTTAAAAAATTTGTACCTCTGGGGAAATGATACATAGGAAGTACAAAATAAATTATTTTTTAATATAAGTGCAGTGATACTGAGCACACTTGTATAGTGATTTGGGCTCAGCTTTGAACAAGGGAAGGAAGAATTGTTGTATTGCTTCCAGAAAATTGCAAAGCTTTTTTATCTATCCCCTCAATTCTCCTAGAAACAAAGGCCTCTAATTTTAATAATATTTTGTTTGTGTTGTTGTATAATTTCGAATCCTTGAATATTATATTACAATCTATCAAGAATAAAAACAAACATAATGCAAGGAGCATAGAAAGAACCATGGTAGAATTGAAAAGGATATCATAAATGGTAAAAATATGAGGAATGAATAAATAGAATTTCATCCAAAAACTGTTAGAAAAAGATGAGCTAGTTATATTGAAAAAGTAAGGGATATCTAGTAGACAATGTTTGTGTTTCACTGGCATTTTTTCCATGTCAAGAGAAATGATAGGAAAGTTTTTAGCACAACCAGTGAATCATATGTAGGAGGAAATGAAAAAATTGAGCAAACTGTGTATGTTTGGATGTGTAATGATTCATTTTGTTGTTAGAGAGAACATATTCTTTGAGGAGACTGTAGATGGTATTCAATGATTTCTGTCTTTGGGTGGAGGTTGGCATATGGGTGCATATTACTCTTTCTGGTGAATCCATTCAATCCAGCCTAATAGTTCTTAATTCCTGTTCTAGACATGCCTGCACGACTGGTAGTGGTTTACATCTGTGTCTATTATCCTATTTCTCATACTCTGTTAATTCTCCCATGTCTCTTTTTCTGACATAAAAATCTATGTCATCTTTCTTCCTTCTCCCTTGAGAAATGATCTTCACTTTCTTGGTGCTACCTCTTGGCAAGTGATGATCTTTTAAAATTCCAGGTGAAGTGGCTGCCAAAATATAGAGAATTTATCAGTCTTGAGAAAGCAAACCCTCATTACTTAAGGAACTGGTCATATCTATAGCAACATTGAAGTTAAAAATTTTATTAGTTCTAGAACAAATATTTAGGACTAGATAAAGTTTAGCCTTTGTCAAGTCAAGAAAATTCCATATCCCGTTCCAGAGATAGAAATAGAGATGCTATCTAATTCCCACATGCCATATGTGTGCCTTACTTTAGAAATATATATCATATGTTAGAAATGAATACTTAATGATAAGTTATGCACTAAAACCAGATAAAATAAAGTAAATAAAAAAGGGGGCTGGGGCAAATTTTATTTTAAAAATTTGTCTAAATTCATACTTTTGCTTTCAATAACAAAACAAGAGAAGACATTTATTTTTCCCCGAATTGTCTGAAAATTAGCTTCTTTCCCTCTGTATTTCATGTAAGTGAATCTTATGAGAAAAAATGTATATCTGATAAGTCTATAACACAAATAGGATGAATGATTTTAGTTATTTCCTTCTTAAACAAAATGTGGTTCAACCAGAGGTTGCCATGGAATTATGTGTTAGCTGAAAACCTTTCCTTCACTGATAAGGTAAAATGAAAGGGATGGTTAAGACTTCTTGCCAAATGATCCTCTTCTGATTGTATAGGCACATAAGTATGCATGGATGGATACACATGTGTACATAGACATATTTATAGATACGTATGTACATATATATTTCTCTTAAAAGGAATTTTATTTTCATTGTTATCAGGTTATTTGGATTTCTGGTAATGTTGAAATAGCTTGTCTATAGAAACATTTTAAAATGTCTATTTAATTCCCTGCTCCAAACTTTTAAAAATAAATTTTAGATATTATAAAAGAAAGATGGTTTTGTGACTTGAAAAATCAACCTAATGCATTCCTTCATGCTTATTTTCCCATCACAACATTTTGATATGTATTTCAGTTACAACTGCATAATTTTAAGCTTCTATAGAAAAGAAATGTCTTAGCATGACATCTGTCATGTCATGTTTCTGTTCTCATTTTTTTATTCCTTTGCATTTTTCTGTTTAATAATTTTGTACTGAAAAATAAAAATATAATTTAGAACAATAAAAGTCAATTAAGTCTTCATAATATGCAAGAAAAGATTGTGTACAAAACTTTTAAGATATATTTTAATCTATTTAACTTATACTTTGTAACTAACTTTAATAACTGTTTTGCATTTTGAATGAATCTTGACTGCCAACCTCGAAGGCAATAAAGATATCTTTTTATTCTTTCCTTAACATTTTCTTCCACATGGAATGTTTCATCCTGAGAAAGATATGGTTCAATATACCAGTCTAAGCTTGTTTTTATTTGTCTTTTCTTTTTTAAAGTTAATATATTAATTTATTTAGAATATTTTTCCATGGTTACATGATTCATGTTCTTTCCCTCCTCTTCTTCCTCCCCCCTCCCTTAGCTGATGAGAAATTCCACTGGGTTATACATGAATTATTGTTTAAAATCTATTTCCATATTATTCATCTTTGCAATAGAGTGATCATTTAAAGTAAAAATCCTCAATCATATACCCATCAAAACATGTCAACAATCATATGCTTTTCTTCTGTGTTTCTATTCCCACAGTACTTTCTCTGGATGTGGAGAGCATTCTTTCTCATAAATTCCTCTGGATTTTTCTGGCTCATTGCATTGCTGCTAGTACAGAAGTCTATTAAAATAGATTTTACCACAGTGTATCCGTCTCTGGGTACAATGTTCTCCTGGTTCTTTTCCTTTCACTCTGCATCAATTCCTGGAGGTCTTTCCAGTTCACATGGAATTCTTCCAGTTTATTATTCCTTTGAGCACAATAGTATTCCATCACCAACAGATACCACAATTTGTTCAGCCATTCCCCAAATGATGGGCACTCCCTTGTTTTCCATTTTTTTGCCACTACAAAGAGCATGGCTATAAATATTTTTGTACAAGTATTTTTCCTTTTTATCTCTTTGGGGGTACAAACCCAGCAATGGTACGGTTGAATCAAAGGGCAGCCAGTCTTTTAAAGCCCTTTGGGCATATTTCCAAATTGTCTTCCAGAAAGATGGATCAATTTACAACTTTACCAGCAATGTATTAGTGTCCCAATTTTGCCACAACCTCTTCAACATGTATTACTTTCCTTTACTGTCATATTGGCCAATCTTCTAGGTGTGAGGTGGTACCTCAAAGTTGTTTTGATTTGCATTTTTCTACTTATGAGAACTTTAGAACACTTTTTCATGTGCTTATTGATAGTTTTGGTTTTTTTATCTGAAAACTGCCTATTTATATCCCTTGGCCATTTATTAATTGGGGAATGGCTTGATTTTTTTTGTACAATTGACTTAGGTCCTCATAAATTTGAGAAATTAGAACTTTTTCAGAGGTTTTTGTTATAAAGATTTTTCCGCTAATTTGTTGCTTCCCTTCTAATTTTGGTTGCATTGGTTTTGTTTGTACACACCCCTTTTAACTTAATGTAATCAGAATTATTAATTTTATATTTTGTAATATTCTCTATCTCTTGCTTGGTCTTAAAGCATTTCCTTTCCCATAGATCCAACAGAAACACTCTTCTATGTTCACCTAATTTATTTATAATTTCCCTCTTTATATTTAAATCATTTACCTATACTGAATTTATCTTGGTATTATTTGTCTTTTTAACTATTTCAGGGAAAATTTTTTTTAAATTCATTAGCTCACTGATGCAACTTTTAATCTCAGTCATAGTAAGTATTCTAATATACCCCCATAATTTAAGGTTTATGGTAGTGGTGAATGATAAATGTAAAGGCATTTTATAGATGTAATTGTGCTCAATTCAGATTTCTTTGTCTCATCCACCACCTCTCCACATGGATCAACAAATAAAATTGTTTAGGGCTTGAGAAGTAGTCTGAGGAAGCAAGCTCCTCATTTAACTGCCCGTAGTATCACCTTAGGGACAAGCATGATAATATAAAGGGCAAGTGTTAATTAAAAAACTTGTAAAGGAAACTCATGATCACTATTCATAGTTTGCTTACCTGCAGAACTCAATGTGGGATGTGCTCAGAAAGCCCAATGGTCCTGTCTAAAAATATGCCCTTGTATATAGCAAGGGTATCCTGCAATAGGGATCTTCCATAATGAAGTAATTGAGACATTTTCTCAGAGAATGATTTTCAGTGTATGTTCCTTATGATCAGAAAGAAATTTCATATGCATTCAGTGAGTGAAAAAAGAAAACTAGAAAGAATTCATTGTCTTTTACTATTAATGGAGTTTCACCATCTTAGAATTCACTGTATGTCCTCTTTGCTGAATTATGCATACAATTTGGATTGGCTTTATTCTCTCACAGGGAACTATATTATTCTCTGAGAATGGAAAAGGCAGGAAAAACCACTTTAAAAGTAGAAGTTTTAATATGAAACATCGGAGAAAGGAAAAAAAAATCTAAATTATTGGATATTTTTGCCTTTTCTTTGTTTTACACAGAATTATATAATGCATAGTTGTAAGAAAACCCTTCCAAATGTTTTAAATACTATTAATTTTTTATTCACTCACGAAACTTTAATATGATCATTATTGTTATAGGCTAATGCAGTGCTACTAAGTGAGATCTCCTAGAATGCCTCATCCAAATTAACAAAGGAAAAGCTTTAACATAACAATTCTAGTTTTCCATTGCCCACTGCATCAGTGGGCATCTTAGTAACTATGATACCAGTCAAGGAACAATTATATGATGAAAAATGATTATGTACAAAACACATAGATATGAAAAATTATCTAGGGAAATTTGTGATCTATTTTCAAAGGAAAAATACTAACATGGAAGGTTAACTAGCAATGGATGAATTGATTGATTAATTAATAAGTATTAATTAATTACTTTGTGCTGAGCACTATAACATTAGGAATACAAATCTAATACTGAAGCAGTTCTTTTATTTAAGAAACTTAAATTCTCAAGAAGACAGCATAAAAATATTACATAAGTTTTACTCTCAATAAGCTTATCTTCTTAAAGAAGAACAAAAATCTTCCAAAGTAATGTTTGTGTTTGTGATACACATATATGATATTGATTTATACACAAGTATATACAATGCCTACACATATCAATAAATACATATGTATGTACATATATACACACATGCATAGATACAGGCATATATTTCTGTGACTATACATATGTATGTATCTGTGTGTATATAAATACATATGTGTATATTTTTTCTAACTCTCTTATTTCTCTTAGAAAAAAATTATTTCCCAACAACATGATTATTAATTATTTTGATTCAGATGTGTTGAAACTAGAATGACAATAAAACATTTGATATTGAATATCAATTTTAAAAACTAGGCTTTTTTTAAATTTCAAGTGTACTCTATTTTATGCTTTGGGAAAGCACATGTAAATTAATTAATTCCTAAAAGTGTTGATTTATTTAGTGTTCTAATCAATGATTCAAACAGACCATTTATCACTGTCTCCTATTCCCCATGTTGCTTCTTTTAATCTATGTGTACTTTCTTCATCTTTACTCTTTCTCCTAGTAATCCTACTCTACAATCCAAATTTCGATATATGCTCCAACCAATGCACTAAGAATTTATTGAGCATCTGTCATCTGCAAGGCCCTTTGCTAAGCCCTAGGGATGCAAATATGAAATGCAAAGGACATCTATACTCGGACATTTTCAATTGTACTACAGGAAATGAAATGCAACAGACACTTAATAATTTGGGAAGAAATAATCACAGGATCAGAAAACCTTTCTAATAGCTACTAGCAAAAATAATGTAAGCTTACTCTTAATAGGAAGATCAGAATTCATGAAGTGGAAGCAAAGATGCAGACAATTCTAAGCTTAAGCTGGCAAAGGCAATGCCACGGAAGATAGAATGTCAAATTTAGGACACAACAAATATATTAGTTTGACTAAAATACAAAGTACCCAAACTTTATGAAATTAAGATCAAAAGCATTCTGGATACAGATTGTGAGGAGTTTTAAAAGCTATCCTGAGAAGTTTATAGCCAATTCAAAGGCAACAGGTAGCGTGCAGGAATGATTTCATCAAGAAAAATATTTTAGGTTAGATGATTAGTTATCCTAATTGTCTTCCCCATGATACACCTTCTTGAATTTATGATATAAATCTAACTTGGTAATAAAAAATAAAAATATAATTCTACAGTCTTATGTTTGTTCAAAATCTTGTTACCCATTTTGATCAATAAAATTTTTCAATAACGCCCTTTGTCCCTTTACCAATTCGAGTATTGTTGAATATTTGTCTTGAATTTGTGAGAATTCTTTCTTTGCCTATCTTATAGCAAAATATTATAAATTTCTCATGGTGAGAATTCCCCAGATTTAGTGCTTCATTAAGCTAAAAAATGATAAAAATAAATATAACCTTTGTAGAGAATAATTCAAAAATTATAAAATAATAGAAATAAGAAAATTATAGATATGTGTGAATAAAATAACAACACAGTAATTACAATTATCTTTGAAAATATATTTAACAAAATAAAAAGGCCAAAATACTAAAATAGGATCAAAATTTAGAAAACAAACATAACAATCCTATATTGATTAAAAAAGATTTTTTCAAAATAGAGAAATAAACTAATAAACTAAAAGACTGATAAACTATGAAATAAAACAAGGAACATTTAAAAATTTTTAATTGTTGGTTCAGATACTCTCTGTGATGCAAAGGAGAATATTCATACAGTTAGCCATAATACAAAACATTTTTCCAGTTCTTTCTCTTTGCTAGTACTAGAAGTCATATGAATTGTAATATTATTTAAAAGCAAAGTAACCCTAGAGTACTTTCTGGGGCAGCTACATGGCACAGGGGATAAAGCATTGGGTCTGGAATCAGTAAGACTCATTTTTCTAAGTATAAATCTTACTTCAAACACTTATTAGCTATGTGACCATTGATAAGTCACTTAACCTGGCTTCTGCATTTTTAAGTGAACTGGCAAAGGAAACATTTCAGTACTCGTGCCAAGAAAACTCCAGAGTATTGATAACAAAAATTCATACATGAAGGAAAATGACTGAAGAGCAACAATAATTGCATTCTGTCTTCTTTATTTTGACAGCAACCCACAAATATGAAGGACATATAGATTCCTGAGGAAAATAATAAGCCAATACAGAAAAAAGTAGAGTTACTGTGAGTAGGGGCCAGAATATATGTGTAGGTTTTTCTGATTGAATTATGATTATATTAAAAATGAATTAAAAATTAAGTTAAAAATTAATGTTTTGCAATCTTGAGTATTTACTTTGTTACTAGCTCCATAACAAGAATCATATCAAGTTGTGGTTCTTCCACAAAGGAAAGTCCTGGATAAAGATATGACCACAGATATCTTAGAAAGAATTTCACAGGATTGAAACCACTCTGTCTGAACTCAAACCCACAGTTGGAGGGATCTTAGACTACAGTTTTAAAGGATCACAGGTTATATATTTAGATGGAGAAAGTATCTTTACAGATAACTAGCCCACTAGATTTTTTTTCAGATGAGTACACTGTGGACTATTAGAGATTAAGTGTTTTGTCCAAGGTCATAAGAAATAAGGGACCAGAGCCAGTTTCAAACCCAGGCCCAATAGTACTTTTTAATAATAGATCATGCTACTTTGAGCAATGCTATACATATGTAAAGTGTATTTACTGAATTCCCACTATTTATCAGGCTAATATCTTGTCCAAAAATGAAAATGAGTTCTATCTGGCTTGATTGATACTTAATGAATCTATGATTAATTTTTAGGCTCTTTCCCCCCTTTTCTAGATGCTTACTAATGAAGGCTTTCACAATCTATTCTAAAAATTTTCAAGATATAAAAGTCAAGAGCTTGACCATGTTATGCTACTTCCCAATGACAAGTCTCATCTCTAACCATTTAAAAAAATGACCATATTTGCCCTTCTCTAGTCTTCTGTCACTTTCTTTATCTTGAGCTTACATTATCTTCCACATTATTTTCCAAAGATCTGTTAAAGTCACTCAACAATCACATTAGCTATTTCAGTACTTTAAAATATATTTTGACTAACTCTCATGTTTTAATTTAGTTAAGGCCAAATAGGCATTATTATAGGGGCAGCTAGGTGGCTCAGTGGACAGAGTGCTAAGCCTGGAGTAAGGAAGACCTGAGTTCAATTACAGCCTCAGACACCTCTGTGATCCTGGGAAATCATTTAACTTCTGTTTAGTTCAATCACTTAGAGAAGGAAATGACAAATAGAACACCATGGGGAGAACAGCCCATGGGCCACAGGGTCAGAAAACTGAAGAACAACAACGAGGAGTTATTATCCCTTCCTTTTCTTTGATTCCATGTCCCCACTAGTTATTTTTGGTATTTTCCCAAAATCATGTCATTAAACAGAAGCAAAATTAGAATTGAGTTGCATTCCTTTCCTTTCCTCAGATATTTAATCTCTTCTTGTTCTTGCTCTTTCCCTTGATATAGATAAAAATTGATTAATTTCTTTTTCTCTTTTTTATAAATTATATTTTCCAGATTACATGTGGATGCAATTTTTAATAATTGTTTTCTGAATTTTATGACTCATGTTCATTACCTCACTCTTCCTCCATCCTTGAGACAGTGGATAACGTGATATAAGTTCTACAAGTGCTATCATGCAATACATATTTCCATATATGTCATGTTGTGAATAAAGGCACATATCACTTATGTAAGAAAAAGCTCATAAAGATGAAGTGAAAAATGGGATGTCCCATTCTGCATTCAGATTCCCTTAGCTCCCTCTATGCTGGTGGAAAGCATGATTTTTTTTTTGTCATGAATCTCTTGATGTCTTGGATCCTTGCATTGCCAGTAATAGTAAAGTTATTCACAGTTGAGCATAATACATTATTACCATTACTTTGTGTAATTTTCTCCTGCTTCTGCTCACTTTGCTTATTACTTCTTATAAGATTTTCCAGTTCTTGTTGCTATCTTTTAATGAACATTGTTTTCATCATTTCTTATGGCACAGTAGTATTCCTTTACCATCATGCACCATGACTTGTTCTGTCATTCCCCAGTTAATAGATTTCCCTTTGGTTTCTAATTCTTTGCCACCATAAAAAGAGCTGTTAAAATGTTTTTGTACAAATAGGCCCTTTCCTCTTATCTTTGATCTCTTTGGGATAGAGACCTCATAGTGGTATTGCTGGGTCAAAGGGCATGCACATTTTTATGGCCCTTTGGGCCTGGTTCCAAATTGTTCTCCAGAATGGTTTTATCAGTTCACAGCTCAGCCAGTAGTATATTAATGTCCCATTTTTTCTCTCATTTTCTCCAATATTTATCAATTTCCTTTTCAGTCAGATTAACCAATCTGATAGGTATAAATTTGTTTTAACTTGTGTTTCTCTTTGAATAGTGATTTGGAATATATATCAGTGAAGATAGCATTAATCTCTTCATCAGAGAATTGCTTGTTCATATTTTTTGGCCATTTATAGATTGGAGAATGACTTGTATTCATACAAATTTGACCCAGTTCTCTATATATTTGAGAAGTGAGATCTTCATTAGAGACATTTCCTATAAAATTTTTTTCCATTTTTTTGTTTATCTACTAATCTAGGCTGCATTGGTTTTGTTTAAAAAACTTTTTTTTAAATTTAATATATTCAAAGTTTTCTGTATTACATCCTATAATGTTCTCATCATTCTCCACTTTTAAAAAAATGAAGTTATAATCTCATCAAGAGAAAAACATGTTCAGCTTTTCACAAGGATATTAGAATAACAGATTTATAACATGACTACTAAACTTGTGCTCATGTGATGTTGAAGGACCTAGAAGGCCATGGAAGAATTATGGGGAAATGTCATCAAAATATCACACAAGAGATACAGGTTAGATTGATTGTGATCTGCACAATGGGTGAGATTTACGATATTGGTGATATGATAGGTCTATTGATTTTTGAAATATCAAGGATGAAGCAAAAGTTTAGGTTGACAATGCAAGAAAATGTTTCTTAAAATACATTTTAACAACATGATCTATTAAATATTTTTATAGCAATATTCTTCCAACGATTTAGGGGTATTAGTCATAAAACTTAATTCTCTATATTTTCAAATGAAAATCATGCAGAATGCCATAGAAAAGCACACAGTAGTTATGAAGAGATAGAAACACATAATAAAGGATTTATACAAGAAAACCAGGATTAATAATGTCATTAAAAACTTAACAATAAAAGATAAAATGTAGTGGTCATGTGGGAAAAATGAAATAGTGTGTGGGCCACATGCTTCACTGGTATTGTTTCAGTGTCAGGAATATTCAAGGAAGTCTTCTAGAACACTCAAAGAACTTACTATGGTAATCTTAGAGAAGCTACAGTGGAAAGAAACAAATATTTATTAAATACTTACTATTTGGCATGACTAGTGCTAAGTGCTTAAGTGCTATATCTTATTTGATCGTTACAAAAATCTTGTGAATTGGGTGCTATTATTATCTGCATTTTATAGTTGAGGAACCTAAGACAGACAGAGATGAAATGACTGGAACATGTTTACTTAGTTAATAAGTGTGCAATGCCAGGTTGAACTTAGGTGTTGTGCACCAAACACAGTGCTAGATCTAATTTACCAAAGAGATGTACCCTTATCCATGGCAAGGATAAGAGTTGTACAAAATCATGAGGAATGAATGTTTTGCGATTTGCATTGTTGGAGTAAATATCCGCTTTGACAATGAAATATTTTAAATGGAAATTAATTCATTTGTATGATATGAGAAAAATTTTGAAATCCCATATGAAAAGAAAACCACTTTGACTTAATGCATGGACATTTGATGAAGCATCACAGAAAGATAAACTTTATGCTCATAAGAAGAGATGAACTATTTCTTGTAGATACATTTTAGAACCTCAGATCAGGATTGATGGGATAGTGATGTCAGTTACCAAATAATTGCTCTACCAGTAAAACACTTAAATAAAATGTTTTTCCTTGAATGTTATGATGCCATCACTGATGTGTAAACAGAAGACTGATGTGAAAACTATAGCATTAATTTAACTTTCTAAATAAGTAATCTTTCATGATGTTCATTTCCTCCTTCAAAAAAATTCTTACTATCATTTAAAAGTCTTTGGAAAATATTTAGGAACAGGAACAACTACTTTTAAATGGGACTATTTATGATAAAATGTAAACTCCATTTAAAATATTTCCCTTTGAATAGAATAGCTAATAGCTTTCCAAAATGATTGAGACAAAAATTTCTGTCTAGCCCCTTTGAAAATGTATGGGCTCCATCCAAATTCATTACCCAACATATATTTCTTTCTATTCACTCCCATTTCCTTTCATTAGAGACTTACTGACAACTTAACTTCCAACAATATACAAGTATCATCCCTTCAGTCTATATTAAGCAATAACCATGATATTAAAATTTTTGACTGTCAGTATTCAACGACAATTCCTCAGGAAAAAATTTAGTCACAGCATAACAAAACATTCCTATAGCACTAATAATTATCATCTGAGAATTAAAGACTAAAATTGGACAAAGATTTCCATCATGAAATATAAAAATTGAAGTTTTAGGGTTTTTTTGTAATTTAAGAACAGGCGGAGTTTTTCCTCCATCAAAAATGGTGCTTATTGTTAGCATGGAGTTTTATTTCACAAAGTTATGGATAAAGAAGTAAGTGGCATATGATCTCTGAAACTCATGGGAGAAAGGACACCAAAAGTTTACACTATCTGTGAATGGGGATAGATGAAGGTATGCAAAGTACAGTACTTTCCTACTGAGTCACTAGACTTCCAAAGGAAACTGTGCCCATTTTGCTTGCAAAGTACTGTTGTTTTCAAATCTCTTTATGGTGTGAAAGAAATAATAGTGAAATGGTGAATCATGACATATTTAAGACTTACTGGAAATATCTTTTATAGATAAAGAATGACAAACTAGGCCAATCAAATTGAGTTAATCTATCTAAATTTTAGAGAGTGATGTGGCTTTTTTAATGAAATCCTTAATTAGCTAAGGTTTTATTTTATTTTGGTTTGGGTTAAGGTAACTCTAACTACTTGAGTAAAGGACTACTCTAATGTAGAATAAAGATGTGCAATGAAGGAAATTCCAAAGCTTCTGAAGCTTCCAAAACACATTTGGTATATAAAATCCTCACCTACAAACTTCAGGGAAAATATGGACAGAATTATACAACTAAACAAAGACTTATAATAAAGAAATAAATTGCATATATCAGAAATCTATGAAAACATTATGAATTAGCAGTTTGTAAAAAAGAGATTGATAGAGTAATAAAGCAAAAATTACCCAATAATGGCAGGTCCTCAGTAACACTTTGAATGTAATTTTTAAAAAAATGTTGCTTATCTTTTGCTGGTGGACTTGTGAACTGATCCAACCATTCTGGAGGTCAATTTGGAATTATGCCCAAAGGGCTATAAAAGAATGTATACCTTTTGATCTAGTAATACCACTACTAGGTCTGTATCCCAAAGAGATTAAAAAAGGGGGCGAGGGGAAGGACCAGTTTTTATAAAAATATTTATAGTCACTCTTTTTGGAGTGGCAAAGAATTCGAAACCAAAGGGATGTCCCTCAATTGGGGAATGGCCAAACAAATTGAGGTATATGATGGTGATGGGTTACTATTATACAATAAGTAATGTTGAACAAGATGATTTCAGAAAGATCTGGAAAGAACTAAGCAAACTACCACTCAGTGAAATAAATAGAACCAGGAGAACATTATATACAGTAACTGCAATATTTGTGGAATAATCAAATGTGATAGACTTTACTAATAATAGCAATCCAATGATCCAGGACAATTCTGAGGGACTTATGAAAAAGAATGTTATTCATCTCCAGAGAAAGAACTGTTGGATTAGGAATGCAGATGAAAACATGATTTATTACTTGTTTATTCAAGGATATGATTGGAGGGATTGGTTTTATAAGATTATTCACTTACAAAAATCAACAATATGGAAATATGTTTTGCTTGATGATACATATTTACCCCAGAAAAAATATAAATATAAATACCAAAATATTTTTAAATTGAGTTTTAAAAAATGTTGTTTACCTGAAAGAATAGAAAGATTTGTACAAAAAGGAATATTCCTGAATATATGAAATCACAGGTCTGACCAAAAAAAACCCAACAACTACTTAAATGGCTTACTTTAGAGATAAATTTACTACTATTTCAAGTTTATTAGAGATGTGTTAGGTGAACTACTTCCTATGAAAAAGGAAATATATTCATATAATTTTCAAAGCAATCTGATATATAGATATTTTTATCTCTTTATATCTATAATGGAGATACTTAGAATAGAATTTAGCAATGGCATAGGTAGCAATAGCTAATATAGAAAAATGCATTGTTTCTACAAAACATTTTAAGTTACTCAACAACCAATAGTTCATTTCAGTAACCCTTTCACATGACTGCAAAATAGTATTTCTGTGGTTACTTTATATTGTTGACTAAGTACAACAAATTATAGAAAGTTTATGAAAAATTTGTAACAAATCAAAAGCTGCATGAGTTATTTAAAGATCAACGGATTAAAAAAATCTGCATAAATGTAGTAATCCATTACATGCAAAGAAATAAAAATACTAAACTCATGTGGAAGAATTCTTGCTGGTATTGCTTTGAATATTATTGAAGGCAGGAACTGAAGACACAATAAAATGACCTTGTCATATCAGCACTTCAGTAAATTGCACATGATAATTAACATATTTAAATATAAAATTATGTGACTTTGTTTAATGCCTAAACACAGCTGTGAACATTCACTGTCCATCAGTACTTGATGACATTAATGAGAATCTTTGTCAAATTTGTGAGAGTTAATTTTTGGTAGAATTCTGATTCCTCAGCCTTTCTTCAAATACAACATTGTATTTGTTGTTATTTTTAATGAATAATATATTGGTTGAAAGAGTGGTTCAATGTCCTCTCTGGCATCCCATCTTAGAAAATTGTCAGTCATCCCTCTTTTGTCACTTTTCTATTCCACATTATTTTTTAGTTCCAGAGACCTTATATCTTCTGAGTAATATAAGTGATTGATTTAATTTCTTTATTCTACCACTTTCATCTCCTATACTTTAATTTTTTTACCTTGGAATATATCTCTATTTCATATTTGATTAACTATAGATGTGTCAGATCCTGTCTTATTACCCTGAAATCCTTATGTTTTGTTATTTTACTTATAATTATTATCCTCAACTCATATTTATGACTTAAATATAATTATAAAAATTATGACTTAAAATACCAATGATGCTTAATGCTTATGAAATATGCATAAGTATGCACAGTTGAAGGAAGATGAAAATTTTGGAAGAGCCGAGTTCTTGATAGTGAGTCAAAGTCAGAAGTGTAAAACAACACTTATAGTCTCTGAATAAGAGTATTGAAGGTGATAGGATTTCTTGGGATCCTGTAATAGAGAAACTAGAAAAACAAGAAATCAAAGTCTTCCAAAGAGTTCAGAAAACAAGAAAAACAACTGAACCTTGAGACATCATCCCTCACAGAGAGAGAAAAGAGTCCAATACTAACAAAAAGTTGGCAATTAAGAAAGAGGCCACTAAAATTAAAGATTAAAAAATGAGTAAGCAAAAGACAAAGAATCTAACCAGAGATAGCTACTTTGGAAATAGAGAAAATCAAGGTTCAAATTCAGAAGACAGTGAAATTAAAACACACACTTTGAAAACTTTAAAGAAAAACAAACAACAACAACAAAAACAAGTCCAAAATGAGTCTTGACATAGCTTTAAAAATGACTTTTAAAAACCAAATGAAAAATAAATAAAAGAGTCAAGAAAATTATTGAAATAAAGATCAATCAATTATAAAAAAAAACACCAAAAGCTCACCAAAAACAATGACTAATTCAAAATTAAAATTGATAAGGAGAAAGCAAATAACTTAAGAAACAAGAAGTAATAAAGATAAAATTTAAAAATGAAAAAATAGAAAAGAATATGAAATATTTTATTACAAAAGCAACTGACCTGGAAAACTGATTGAGAAGAGACAATATGAAAATTTTCTAACCTCCTCAAGTTTCTGACAAAAAATATTTTAAAAACTATATGTTAAGAAATTATTGAGGAAAATTTCTCAGAAATTTTAAAAATAGAAGTTAAATTAGAACTTGAAAGAATTCTTTGATCATCACCTGAAAAAGACCCCAACAGGAAAATTCATAGGAACATTATAGCTAAGTTTTATAATGTTCAAATCAAGGAGAAAATACTACTACTAGAAAAATACTATCATCTAGAAATAAAGTTTATATACTGTGGAATTATCATTAAGTAAATATAAGATTTAGCAACTTTTATATTAAGACAATGAAAGGCATGCAAAACACGTTTCAGAGAGCAAAAGAACTGTGTTTAAAACCAAGAATAACCTGCTGAGCAAAGCTGAGTATCATCATATAAGAAAAAATAGTAATTTAATGAAATAAAAGACTTTTAGATATTTTTTGAATAAAAGAACTGAAGAGAAAATTTTATCTACAAGAATGAGAAGAAACTTAGGGTGCTAAACATGATGACCAATTATATAATATTTAACAAAATTGAACTTTACTTCTCATGTAGGAAAATGGTATAGTTAAAACTTTAGGGGGCAGCTGGGTAGCTCAGTGGATTGAGAGCCAGCCCTAGAGACAGGAGGTCCTAGGTTCAAATCCGGCCTCAGACACTTCCCAGCTGTGTGACCCTGGGCAAGTCACTTGACCCCCATTGCCTACCCTTACCACTCTTCCACCTATAAGTCAATACACAGAAGTTAAGGGTTTAAAATTAAAAAAAAACTTTAGAATATCATTAATTTATTATATTGAAAGAGTATACATACAAAGAAACTTTGATGAAAACTTGGATATGATGGAATAATTCAAAAAAGAAAATAAAATTTGTTGAGGAAGAATAAAATGACCTCATATAAAAGAGGCATGAATGAAAGAAATGTTACAGGGAATGAATGGAGGGAATGAAGACCTAAGATGAATGTAAGTGATATGTAAAGGATAAAGATTGTAAGGGATGTAAGATTAAGAAATGTAAGGTATAAAGATTAAGAGAGGGATTCTTAAAAGAGTGTATAAAATAAAAAAGGGCAAGGGAATAAAATAAGGGAGAGAATAATAGTGGACAATCATATTAAGAAATATGTGGGTAAGATAAGAGATAAGGTGAACCATTAGAAGGGTGAATAGATTGAGAACTAAAAGAGTAAAGAGAGCAGACAAGGAAGAAAACTTAAGAGTATATTGATTTAGAACTGAGTGGATGGGAAAGAGATAAAAAAGATAGGAACTCTTAGAGAAGATGGTGATTAGGGAGGTAGTGATTAAAAGATGTTGAGATTAAAATTCTCTGGAAAGTGTTCCTTAATTTATAATTATTTATTAAAAATTATTTAATTTTAAGTTAAATAAAATTTAATCATATTTATTAAATAAATGAGTCAATGAAAGAAAAGACCTCTTGCCATGTGTTGCTGAAGTCTCTTTACTTAGCCTTTACCCAAACTTCATCCAGAAGAACCTTCTTGCTCTCAATTCCTTGCCAAGAAGAGTAAATTTCTTCTCGGGACCCAAGATTCAAGTTCTGAATGATATTCTCTTTTGAAATACCGCGGATTGTAAGCCTCAAACCTCACTCAAGGCAAGAGTCATGTCCTCTGAACTCCAGAGAGTTATATGAGATAAGAGAGAAACATCTTCTAGGCACCAGGCAACCCGGAGGCCTTTGGTATTCCCCCATGTGTGTCTCCTACTCTCTTAAGTAGTTTGTTCACAGATAAGCACAGGCTATATTTTTAATTCAATCAAATATTGGGGCTGAAATCCAACTTAATTCAATCAGAGAAAGAGCTATTTTTTGACTCAGTATGAAACTTTCCCCTTTAAAACATTAAAGTTAGTCTTAGGATACAAGTTAAAAATTGTTCAGGCAGAAAAGGAAAAGAGGGAAGAAAAACAGAATTAGGGTAATATACAAATAATAATAATAATGATGTTATATGTGAATAGAGTGAATTCAACCATAAAAAGAAAACAGTGGAACAGATAAAAAACCAGAACCTAACAAAATGTTGTTTATTAAAAAAATTAAAAATGAAACAGAAGAGCATTTTTGTATATCACCAAAGTCCTACAAAAAGATTAGTAAGAGATAGCACATTTAAAGTAATCATCGATACAATAAAAATATGAGTACATTTGCCAAAACAAACCCAGAAACCTACATGGATATTATTATAAAACACTTTTTTCATACAAATAAAGTTAGATTTGAATAATTGGAGAAATAGTTGTTGTTCATGGGTGGATAGAGACAATATAAAAAAAAATCAGTGCTTGGAAATTACCATGGTTAGTTATGGTTGGTTTGTTTTTTTCCCATACCTTAAAAGGAATTTTGTCTGAGTCTTTTAATGTGAATTCATTTAGTGGAGCTCATTTCTGTCTTAATATATACTCATTTATTTCTGAGTCTGTGACAGTTCTTCATAGATTTTTTTCCTAGTCTGGTGAGTATTAGTAAAGAAAATATAAGGAAAGCCTTACTTGTTCCCTCCATTATCTTTTGTATGTTCATTTTATTTTTTTCCAGATTACATGTAGATAAGTTTCCTAGTATATAGCAATATCAGTCATGTATTTGGTTTTCTACATTATCTTACTGATCTAGATATCACTTTAAGTAACCTAAGTTATTTTGATTAATACAGAACTAGTCAGTGTGCCAAGGATACATACTACTGTCAAAAGATTGTGAGGAATGAGAAGTTTTGACACAAAACGATTTAGTATTTTTTGTTTGATTAAAGTTAGTGCGAGTACATTTAATATTTTAATGAAAACATTTTTAGAAATTACCAGTGAACTATGAAAATACACCTACCATTATAAAATGCTTAATGATATAGAAATGACTTAGTTAAATTAAAGAGTGAAATTAGAGCTTGCTAAATAACATTTAAATTTTTAGGAAAACATGCTTCGCAAAGGAAAAAAAAGAATAAATCCAATAATATCCCCCAAATCTACATTTATTTTATTCAACATTTATTTCTGAATGGTATAAAATAGGGTGTGTAATATATGTTTATTGATTTATTTATTGAAGATGTTATCAAGCTGAGGTCTGTCTTTTATCTTATTAAAAGACATGTTGCTTTCTGAATTGATTTCTCTTTTTTGCTTTTTAATTAGTGTATCATTGAATATTATCTGTCTAGTGAGCAGAATTCAATGTAATGGCACTCTTAGTGCTGAGAAGTCACGCAAAATTAGACTTGTTGACTAAAGAAGCTAGAAAAATCAAGATTACTAGGTTAGTGAAAAATTATTGTTGGTCAACAATTTATTATTTGACCTAAAATTATGTAGCAGTGGGAGTTGGAAGACATCATTATAGTTAGATCTCTGATATAATAAAAAAGTCATTGGATATTGATTGAATGTGATATGTGGTTGAGGCTGAGGAAAATATCACTATTAGGTTTACATTTTATATTGTTCAACAAGCCATTTACACAGTCAGTTCTTTTAATGATCTTATATTTTGTGTGATGTAGGGAGAACGTACTGGGACAGAAGGGGGCAGTGGTAAATCACAACTTGCTTTCAATAGATGTTCCTAATTCAACAAGGTTCTTGGGAATCTAGATGATAGTCAATAGCTATTGATTTCTCCTCTAAAGTGAGATCAATACCTTTATAGTATTGAGTTGTTAAACATAAAACAATACATTGTCAAACTAAATAATTTATGAACCACACAGAAAATGTAACATGGAATCCCATAAAGGAGGCAGTTAATTTTTCTTTCCTCTTCACTTAAAATGACCTCTGAACACATTGGGAGCACTCTGCCTTGTCTTTAATCTCCCCATCTTTTTCCCAGCTCAGATACTACTTGATCCATAGTGCCTTATTATATTAACTCAAAAGCACCTCCTCCTCCTTAAATTTGTCCTTTGGAATCTGGAACCTTCCTTATGGTACCATAATGTGTATCCTCATCTATCAGGAGGGAACCTTGTAGTTAATTCTCTGATAGGAAAGATTGCTGCCATCTCTTTTAGGGGAGGCAGTATGTACAGTGACAGGAAATTGCCTCCACTCAGGTAAATTGATGTTTTATTTAAATTCTGCCTCTGATCCTTAATGCATGTATTGCTATAGGAAAGTCATTCTGGCTCAGTCTCAGTTTCCTCATCTGTGTATAGGTAGAGAATTTGGTATCTTGGACTTCATCTCCCAGAATTCTTTCTTTGTCCCAATATTCCTTTCCTCTTTTCATTTTTGTGTGTCTTTACATTATTGTTTATAAGTTCCATAACTCCCCCCCACCTCTTCTCTTGAGACTGGGCTGGGTTAGCTAGCTTTTTTTTTTTACTTAGTTATTAGTAATAAACTTTATAAAATATAATACTTAGTTATTGTATGGTAATTTTAATATTTATATCTGTAAAATGAGCATGTTGGAAAAGATGACCCCTAAAGTACTTTCCATTTCTAAATTCATTAGGCAGCTAGGAGAGTACAGGAAATAGAATGTTGGACTTCAAATCTGTCAGACCCAACATTTGGTGTTACCTTACATACTTATTACCTATTTGATTCTTGTCTTGTCTTGACTCACTTAACCTCACCTAGACTTAGTTTCCTAATCTTTAAAAATGAGAATAACCATAGTATTCTACAAGATTTTATAGAGAAAAAATAAGATGGACTTTAACATGCTATGGTTTTTATTATGACTGTAATTGGAACTATTATACCTATCTTAGTTTAAATATACTGATTAAAGGGATTGTGATCTATTAGTCTGTTTTATCAGTAGCACTTTGCATAATACACACACTATAATGCAATACATGCACATGTAAATAAAAGAATATACATTATGGTCAATTAAGAAACATTTGATGAATTTGGACTCAGCCAATCTTAACTATTGCAATTCTTTAAAAAAAAAAAAAAAGGAGCTCTTTAAAGCTGGTTTTCAAACATCTGTTTAATTAACACCAGTCATATTTTCTGTTCAATTACTTTTAAAGAATAGGTCCCTTCAATGACTTAATTATAGCAGGAGTTTTCAATTTCTACATTAAAGCCTATCTTTGTCACCAATGTCACTTCAGTAAATAAGTCAATGGAATAAATTCTTTTCTTAAATGGAGGGGAAAAAAACCAAACAATTTAAGTATGTATTGACAAAGTAAGTATGTATTAACATTTGATTTCCAAATCCAAATTTCCAAATCCAAAATTGTAGATAATACAGTTCAGATATTCTTGACTCTTTATCCTTGTCTTCATTCTGTTTCCCTTCTTTATCACTAAACACAATGAATTATTTATAGTTTGGGTTTCAAATTTTGTAGAATTACTTTAAGTGATGGTAAGGAATTTGGAAAGTGCCCTAAATAAACTCCCTGATCCACCTAACTTGATAATTTCCTAAAGTAATCAGTAGAATTAACATAGGCTCATAAGGATGGTAAAAGCATTCTTTTACAGATATATTTCTAGAATTTTAAAAATTATCATTTGTAATATTTGTCATTTAATAGATTTAGATATCTCCAGGCAACTTCCCAGCTACTTTTGTGGGAAGCTTTTTTTACACGTTATTCAAGCAGACAAAGAAAGCTACAAATACACACATATATAATTATAATATATATACATAATTATTTAATAAAACCTAATTAATATATACATAAATTTATATTTCAGTTAAATTTGTATGCTAAGTTTATTTGTGTCAATTTTGTTGAGATAAAATATGTATATATGTGTGTATGTGTATGAATAGACACACACAAAAAAATGGAGCTTATAAAGAAATGGAAAGGGGAGTATCCCTCCCTCCTTTCAACTTGAATTTTTAAGTATGAATTCTTTATTTGAGGATTAGAGAGTCTATTTAATTATGCTAATAAAACAAAAATTCTGGTGGCAATATTCCATGGTTACTAAATTCCTTAGTTATTTGAAAGAAAAAGTCCATATTAAATATTATATTTTTTAAATATTCATCTAAGTTATGCTATAGTCTAATCACTTGGCCAAATAGCCCATTTGCATGGTTATGTTCTTGAAATTAACAACATAAATACACTGTTAATTTTATCCCTCTTTTGGGAATAGATTCACCTATCTGGGAAGTTTGATAGAGTGATCTTTTTTTCTTTCCTTTAAGAAAATACTATTAGAGGAAGCTAGGTGGCTTGGTGGATAGAGAACCAGGCCTAAAGATGGGAATATTGGGTTCAAATATGACCTCAGATATTTCCTAGCTGCTTGACCCTGCTCAACTCACTTAACCCCAAATGCCTGGCCCTTACCACTCTTATACCTTTGAACCAATACTTAGTTTTTTGATTTTAAGATAGAAATTAAGGGTTGCAAATAAAAAAAACAAACAGTATATGATATTTTCATAGAATACAATGGAAAGAAAATAAAATAGAAACCATACTAATAAAGATGTATTTTTCAAAGAATAACTTTAACATAAGAGATTTATTATACTTGGAAATGAAATTTGCATGTTACACAGCATTGGAGCAATTCGTGACTTTTTGACTATATCATTAGTAATAAAATTTTATTGTATTTAGCTTTGCTAAAAGTAGAAACATTCAATCCGGAATCAGATAATTGTACTGAAAAGGAATATTCTCAAAACATATGTTATCATAAATAGCTGATCATTTTATAAGTATAGAACATCTCATTTTTATATATTTAAGTATATTTGATATTTTATTTTCTTCTGGAATCATTGTTGCTTTTTTTTAAACAAAAATAAGGGCAGGAGATTAATACTAGTTCTTTAATAATAAAATGGGTTATAGTTATAGTTTATCTTATCAGGTTAGAGATCACAATTCTTCTTTATACCTTCAATTCCACTGCCTTTTATAAAATCAGAGATCCCCAGATAATGGCTATATCTTTCCCTCAATGTTCTAATGATGACCTTAAGATTTGGAGGTGTCTTCTACTAATACTATTGCTTCAAGTGCCTTTCTATCTTTCTCTCCCATATAATTTCCAAATAATATTTTTCTCAATATCAGGTTGATCACTTTCCCTTTTCATAACTACTTTCCAGTCATTATTGCTTCAGTATAAATTTAGGGGCAAATATCTACTTAATGTTATTGGCAACCAATTATCTTTACAAAGGAATATTCATGAAGAATATGTAGCAGTCATCAAATTAGAGAAACATCTCCAGGAATGAAGGCTCACATATACATATAAGTCACTGGAAAGAGTGGGTTCAAACTTAAAGTGATTGTTGCAAAATATTCCTTCCACCAAGTTCACTTCTAGGAGCAGCATAGCTTATGGATGGGTCCCTGGTATCTTGTCTTAACTGCTGGGGCAATTCACTATTATTCTAAGTCAAGTAGGTTATTCTTTAGGGATACCTCACTACTAAGCTCTGCTCCTGGCAAACTGGCATGGACTCCAAGTCCTAAACCTCTAGTGGTTCCTCTGATATTTCAAAGCTCACAAAGCTATTTTATCTAAGATGAAGAAAGAATAAACACAACAGGGACAACCCCCCCCCACCAAAAAAAATAGCAGAACCATGCCTCGACAAGTTACAAAGCAATCTAAGTGGAAAGTGTGGCAGCCAAATGATTTATTCTCCCCATTTATCCCCTTTTGGCTTATAGTAGTTCTCTTTCCTTTTGTCAAATGCCAAAAGGGAGAGAGAAGACCTGTTTGTATTCAACTCAGTTCTGGCTTGGCAGCTAATGAAAAAACTTTTTTTTTTGTTTTTTTACTATCCATAAAGTAGATGGGAAGCAGTAATATAATATCTACATGCATTCTAAGGTAGGAAATAGGGTCCTCTTTTATTCACCATTATTTATATTAAGATACAGGTTTCCCAAGTCTCCTTTTCTTTCAGCAATGAGTAGCAAAGACTTTGCAGCATGAAGTTCTGAACTCCCATTGGCTTGTCTTTGGTTGTACTAAGAGTGTTGATGAGATTTAATAAAATATCCTATGAGGTTTAACTTAAAAGAACTGAGACAGTTCAGTCTGGAGAAGAGATTTTGAAGGGGAAAGTACACCATTATTTAAACAACTATCACACAGTAGAAGAATTTAACCTGTTATTCTTGGTCCACAAGACACAACTGGGAGAAATGGACAAATCTTGCAAAGAGATTTTCTTTCCTACAGTATCACATTTCTTAAAGTGAAATAGGCTGCTTCAAGATGTATTGGGATCTTCATTAAAAAATATACTGGAAGAAGCTGACTGGTCATTTAGGTATATATCTGTCAGAGAATTTTTCATCAAGTATAGTTTGGATTATAAATTCTTTCAGGGTACTTCATACTTTTTTAAAAGTGAAAGTATATTTGAAAATAGCAACAGGATAAATAAAATAATCTATTCATAGTTATGTTAACATAATTGGAGCCATTTAAGAGATGTATGAGAAATATAAGTGATGAAAATGTCAAGCATTGGGGCAGAAGGATCAAAGATCTTTTGTGTAGAAAATCTACTAGCAATCTGTCAGGTTATTATTTTCATTAAGAATTTCTTCTCCTGAGAGAAGGGATAATGTGACCTTTGATAGGCATTGGAAAGAAAAGAACATTGTGCTATCCACTGAATTAATGAATTTCAAAAACTGGGGTTTTCTAAATGAAATGAAATTTACAGGATTTTGGTTGATTTTCTTGTATGAAACACAATAAAACTCTCAGTTCTCAAATGTTTTTCCAGCTTGTATATATATATATATGTATACATAAATGCATGCATATATATGTATATATATATTAAGTATATCATATTCATTTAGAGAGCTAATATGGGCAAACTCTTAAACCTGAAAATACATACTTCTCTATCATTTGTTTAATGACAATGAATTTTTGGAGAGATTGAGAAGGAATCTTTATGTTATCACATTAAAATATTAGCTTGTTAGACTTTTACTATGGATGGTTATGATAGAGATTGAGCCAATAAAGATTATAGCACATTTTGAAAAAAAATTAATAGTCATGTGAAAGCCATTACCTTAATATCATATTATAAACTGAAGTTTAAAAATGGTATTTTAGATAGTAAATGTTAAAATTTATATTAGAGAACAATTACTGTGAGGAAAAATCTTAGAATTCTCATCTTTGTTCCTCAAGCTACTGTGAATATTTATTTCCAGACTTTTAGTTAAATTCAATATATTTTCTTTTAATTTAATAGTTCATTGTACCTTGTTTCATTTTCTGTTGTTTCAATCTTGGTCTCCCAGCTTCCTTGACAAGTAAGTCATCTTGTTATATAATTATATCATAAAGAGAAAGGTAGTATCTGAAGGAAAAAGATAAAAATATCAAAATAACTAATAAAAAATTGGAAAGGTGATCTAGAAGTACCAGATATCAGCTATACGACAAAACAATTTGGTACTGATAGGAAATACCTAGACTGATCAAACAGAGATTGATCAATAGAATACCTTTGGGGGTAGAGTAATGAGAAGCAAACAAGCTCTGTAAGCATGTATTTGAAAAAAAAAAACCCTGAGGATGGCAGCTATTTGGGCAGAAGCTTAATTAAATGTTAAAAAGCATGAGGAATACTGAAAAATAGTCTGAGAGAAAGTAGATGGACCTAAACCTCACAACATATGCTAAGATAAATTTCATATAGGTACAAGATTTAGACGTAACTTTTAATATCATTAGAAAGTATAGAAGAAATTGATTGACAAGTCTAGAAATGGAGAAGAGTTCAAGCCAAACAAGAGAATTTCACAGGAGATAAAAATAATCAATTTGGATTGCATGAAATTAAAGTTTGTGTATAAACAAAAATAATTCAGCTAAAATTAGAAGAGATTCAGGAAACTGAGAAAATATTTTGAAGACTTTCCTAAATAAAATTCTGATAGATATTTCATTTTTAAGATATAGATACAACTGATTTAAATTTATGAGATCCACTCTACAATCAATCAATTGCCAAGAAATATGAATTGACAGTTATCAGAGGCAAGAATCTAATCTTTCAATAGTCATTTAAAAACTGGATCACCAATAAGAAAAATGAAAATTAAAAAAAAACAATTCTGAAAGAATATATCACATTGATCGGAATGACAAAGTTGACAAAAAATGGCAAATACTGGATAGATTAAGAAAAAATAGGCACTTCAATGAACTGTTAGTGAAACTATAAACTGATCAAGATGTTCTCAGAAGAAATTGAAAAATTTGTTCTCAAAACTATTCAACTGTATATACCCTTTGACCCAGACATACAACTCCTAAAATGTACCCAAAAGAGATATAAAAAAGAGAATAGGTACAAAACTATTTATAGTAGCCATTTTTGTGATGGCATAGAATTGGGAACTCGAGGATCCTATAAATTGAAAAATGGCTATAAAAATTATGTTATGTTAACAGGATAGAATACAATTGTATTATAAGACATTTAAAAGGGATGATTTCAGAGAAACCTGACAATACATGTATGAACTAATGCAAAGTGAAGTGGTTAGAACTAGAATAATAATTTATTGTATTTATTGTAAAGATAAAGAAATTTTAAAAACTTAAGAACGCAGGAAAACACAATAACCAACTCCAATTCCTGAATATTTGTGATGAAACATACTACTATTCTCCATAGAAAGGCTTGATGGATTAAGTACAGATTGAAGTTTTATATGTGTAAAATATGCAGCAAATTCTTGAGTCTTTTCAAAAAATATTGTTAGTATCTTTGATCTTATAAGAAAGTTTAGTCAACTAACATGTAAGATTATAATTATAAAGCTTATACGCTCCAAATCTAGTCACAATATATTACTTTTTTAAGAAATTGGGCTGAAAATGGAAAGACTTATATGAAGTGATGGAAAGTGAAGTGAGAAGAACCAGGAGAATGCTGTACACAGGAACAGCAATAATGTAAGATGATCAACTATGAGTGACAACTATAATAAGCAATTCAAGGATCCAGGAAAACTCCAAGGGAATCATGATGGAAAAGTTTATCCATTGCCACTGAAGGAACTAATAGAGTCTGAAAGTAGATTGAAGCATTCAATTCTTCATTTTATTTTCTATATGAATTTTTTCTCCAGTGTAAGCAATATGCCTTCTTTCACAATACGATGGATATTGAAATATGTATTGCATGATAATGCATATACAACCTAAATCATATTAGTGTCTTGGGGAAGGGCAAGGAAGGGAGGAAAGAAGATAAAATGAACTGCAAAATATCAGGAAATTACTATTAAAATTGTATTGACATGTATTATTTTAATTTTATTTAATAAAAAATAGAAATTGCCATCAAGTTCTCATCTTATCCCATAGACACAAATAAAAGTCCACCTCACAACCTAGGTAAGAACTTAATAAAATTCTGCTTTTATTTATATAAGTTAGAAGAGCTGGCTCTTTGCTTGGGGGTCTCTGGAGTTGAGATGGCATGGCGAAAATGAAAACGAGCCAGAATGCAAGTGGAATTGCAGAGGCTGTTCTCTCTTGCCATCTGCTGTTTTTTATTTTTATACCCTTTTTTTTCTTTATGACCTCATACAGGTTTTGATTTCCCCATACATTCAAAATCACATATTAACTTTTGAAATATCATATGACTTGTATTTACTAATTATTCTATTGTGGTTAAAAAAGAAGCAAGCTTGTCAAGAATTATTCATTATGGAATGGCTTAGTTGGAACTTTATTGTTTTTAGCTATTCGTAAGGTACAAAAATATCATTTCCTAGTTAAGCATAATGTTTGATTATATTTTAACTAATTAAATCATATATGTTGTTACTTTATACTGTTCATACCTATCATTAATCAAGAAGATAGTTATGGTAGTTGATTACATCAAATAAGATACAATAATATCGGTCTGGTCCAAATTTTGTTCCCATTATATTCTTTCATTTTTCACTATTTTTAAAAAGTATGTTCGCTGTTCTTTCTGCTATAGGGTCAATAAGAATGCAGTTCTGGAAGGGTGATTCTGTGCTAATTTGTCATTCCCCTGCTTTCCTTGTGTTTCACTCTTTCCTTGATCTGTGGGAGTTTGGGAACAAATGTAGGCCAGGTACATTCTTGCTGGGGAATTTAGAAACTTGGATTAACTCACTAACTGCTGGTTTTTTGCTGGGCTGATTCTAGGGGAAGTTTCTGTACTATGGGAGTTTGTTTAGGGGTTTATTTTGAGATAGTGGTTAGTCTGTGACTGTTGTTCTTGCCATGAGCTTGTATTGTTTTTCTGTGTCTCCCTGGGGCTGAATAAGGATATTGATTGCAATAGTTTCAATGCAAGTGAATGTCACTGTAAAAAGAATCACATAAGGTAAACTGAGTGTGGAATCCATCCTCCTGACAATCTGCTGTGCTGGATTGTCAGAGCTGGTGCTGAGCTGTGCTAAACGTCACGGCTTTGATGGCTTCCTTCATATAAGTAATAGTTGTTACTTCCTTTTCCCTCTAAATTCCTTATTAGAATGACATTCACCTGGAGCATCTTGATTCCAATAAATAACAACTTGCTTCTTAATTATCTCTTCTCTTTTCTTATTTTAGTATATTATTTTTCCAAACCCTGGGACTAAATCCCTCACAACTTCAGTCTTTTTCTTCTCAATAAAATATTATTTCTAAGTGGAAGTATTGTCTCCTTCAAGAATACAAATATGGAGTCATTACACTTTCATTCCTCATGGAAAATAATTTTAAGTAATCTTAATTTACCTCTATTGTGTAACAAAGAAAAACAAAAATTAGGGGGCAGCTGGGTAGCTCAGTGGAGTGAGAGTCAGGCCTAGAGACAGGAGGTCCTGATGTGCAATTTGGCAATTAGACCCCCTGCTGTGCCACTAGGCAATTGGTGACAGTTAGAAGGGTATGGCTGAGTGTGGTTAGTAAGTTGCAAACCATTGGAAAGGGCTTTTTGTCTCTGGGTCTTCTGGGTAGAGGCTCTGCTGCTAGCACTCTCCCTGATTGGAAACAGAGAACTCAACTAAGGTGTTAATAGCCTTATTGATTATTAATTAACTTGAGTAGATAAAGTAGATAGGTAGTGGTAATATTTTAAGATAGAGTAATGAGAGTAAGTGAGGGCTTCAGCCTAGCAGAAGATACTGCCCTCTGAGGCAGATAGATGTAGAGTTTTCTAGAAAAATTTAGTTAGGATTGGAATCTTGGGTATAGTTATAATCTATTATAAAATTATTTTCACTTTCCTCTTTCCTATCCATATTTCCTAATAATAAACTAAGTGTTTTGCATTTAATAAACTGTGCACTGGTTTTTATCAAACTTCTGCCTCCCCAAGATTTAATCCTTCACAGTTACAAGGAACTAATTTATGACAGCATGATTTTTCCCTATTCATTTTCTATTTGCTAATGATATCTCCCAGGTGATGGTCTCAAAATTTAAATACCAGCTCCATTAACCAAAGGACTATTGGTCTTAGTAGATAAATATTCTATGAAAAGTCACTTAACAATGGAGGATAAAAAGTTTCAAAGAATATTATTTTTATTTATTAACTCTTGGATAGCAATTATAATAAAATTAAATATATAGAACAGAAAAAAAAGAATTATGATTATAAGATCAAAAGCAAAGGTGGAGTACAGAGAAATAACTAAAGTACTGAAATTAAGTTCTGCGTTGATTTCTATGTTAATTTGATATTGTTATAGGAAAGGTTAAGTTAAGGAATGTAAGTTTGTAGATGGACAGCAGAGTGTAGGATTCTGGGATCTTGGGAAGCGATGCTGTTGGAGAGAGACAGTTAGGCCTTAGGGCTGTGGCTTTTCTCTCTGAGGGTTTGACATAAGGAATTTTCCCTGTGGCATTTTACTGCGTTCTCTTCCCATCCTACCTGCTGCGTGGTTATCCTGTTACCCTGTTGGCTGTTTGACATTTGCTGAGTTCCTGCAGCTGATCATGAGACACGACCTAGATCTGTTTGGATCTTGATTCATCTTTGGGCCCTGTTAGACTTACATAGACCCCTTCCTTAATATCATCAAAGGAGAGTTTAGTGTTAGTTTAGCTGAGTATAGGAATTTGGGGTTATATAGAGAGGATAGGAATAGAATAGGAAAACCACTCAGAAGAAAATCTCTGTGAAGAAATATTTAAATCTGGGGAGGTTTAAGTATCATTAGAGTAAGTTTATCCAAATCCCTTTTAAGCTTTCCCTCGTTAATAAACCTAACTGTTATTTCATAGTTTAGTGGTCTAGTTTAGTGTGTGTCATGTCAGTGTCTGGCTCTGCCTGCACTAGGCTTGGGTGGGCTTCCCAAAACATTTTAATCTTCTGTTACTGGTCCTGATAAAACATCTAACACATCCCCTAAAATCCACCAATATTTCAATATCTATATTAAACATATTAAATCCAATTATAGCAAAGAAATTACAGTAACATTTCTAAAAATAGTTTTATCAAGTGTTTTTGTTTTTATTGATTTTTTACTTTTGTATTTATATCATTTATTTCTAGATACATCCCTCTCTCATCCATCCTCCTGTGACCTTTCTCTTTTGACAAAAAGAAAAGACAACACAATTAACTGAAAGCCAAATTTATTCTGTGTAGGAGAGTATGCAATATTTAACACACATATTTTTTCACCTGTAAAATTAATGTCGTACATTTTTTTTCATTTCAGGGACCATGATTGGTCATTATAATCACATAGTGTTCTTCTTTTTATGATTTTCCATTTCTATTGTTAGAGTTACTGTATATATTAACTTGGTTCTGTCTACTTCACTCTGTATCAGGTCATATAATTCTTCTTACCTTTCTCTGTAATTTTTATATGACTTGTTTCTTAATATATAATTTATTCCGGCCTCTGACACTACCCAGCTTGCCTAACCTTTCCACTCTTCCACCTATAAGTCAATACACAGAAGTTATGGGTTTAAAATATATATATATATATATGTATATATATATATATAATTTATTCTACTTCTCTAATATACAATATTTAATTTGGTCCTTCTATAATTGTTGAGCACCAATATTTTCTCCATATCTTTGCCATTACAAAAGGATTCACTATGAATAAAGTGGCATGGATGAGTTATTTCTGTCTCAACTCAACCTTGTTGGAGTATATCTACTATCAGTGGGATCTCTTGGTCAAAATATAGAGATAGTTTAGATTCTTTTTTCATCATTTTGTATTGTCATACAATGTTTGGCCCAATAATTTATATCTCCATCAATTGTATATTGCTGTGCATGTATTCTTATAGCTTCTTTGTGTATACAATAGAGAAAAACTTTTTTCATCATTTCTTTGCAAATTCACACCTGGAACTCTGATATTTGCATCCAAATATGCATTTAAAATTTTGAAAAATTGTATTGTCAAATACGCACTTTAAAAAATTAGTACAATTGTGCCAATCTTTTACTTTTTTTGTCCTTCCATATTTATCCTTAAATTATCTCATATTAACTTTTCTCAATTGGGTCTCGCACAAAGCTTTTTTTTTTTTAAGTTAGAGAAAATAAATGCTTTCTAATGGAAGAAGTAAATTTAAATAAAAACAATTTTATTGTGTCTTTTGCTTTTTCCTTTACCTTTATGAAGTAATATTTATGAATATGAATCATATTATTTAATAAAAATTCTTCAGAAAATATTACAAAAGATTTTGTCATTTCCTAGCTAGTGTTGCCTTAGTTACCATATCTTTCTGGTTGGGCAGTAAGTAAAGTACTTGCTTGCTAAAGAATGGTTCAGGTTCCTCTGATATCCTTGATCAGATGCAATTGGTTTACATGAATTTAACTTCTTTTGAAATTATTGCAGTCTGTCATTACATGTTTTCTACCCATAACCTCTTTTTCATGATTGATAACTTGTTTAAGAATTTAATGACAGGTTTGTTCTTATTTAATACTTTTTTTTGTTATTAGAAATGAATGTCAATAGTTTTAACCCAATGATTAAATAAGTTTTGGGCTTTTCTATCATGCCTTAAGCTAAAGGTAAAACATTTTTCAAAATAAAATTTATCCATTATTCCAAATATTGGATCTATTCATTATAGGACTAATGTTTTTTTCCAATTCTCTAAGAAGATAAATAAAATAATTACATATTTTGCCCAAACTCTTGATATGATATTTTTATATATTCTCTTAAATTGCCTTAATTAGTATGGATAAATCAAGCATCATATGAATCCTAAACTATGATCCAGACTTGTTGAATGAATGACATCCTCTTTATCAAACAATCAATAATCAAGCATTTATGAAATACATATTACATGTGAAAAGCAAGCATAGAAATAATTCCTGCTCTCAAGGAAAAAAGTTTATTATATTCCAATGAATAAGACAGCAAATAAAAATAAATGCTACAGAATAAAATAAAATGGGAAATAGTAAAAATACAAAGTAGTTTGTGTTCTAGGAATTATGAAAAGGTTAGAAGTTGGAAGTTACCTGCAAATGGAAGTATTTGTAATAGAAAGTGATCCTTGAATCATATTTTGAAAAAAAAATGGCTTCTATAAGATGTATGTATTACAAACATGAGGGACAATAATGAAAAAGGCATGGAGTGGAGTGTTGTATCTAAAAAATAGAGGAAAGTCCAGTTTAGCCCAAAGTGAAGGGATTTGGGGACAATGATGAAGCTATAAGATTGGCTGTAGCTAGGTTGTGAAGAATTTAAAAAACTAAACAAAGGGGTTTATATTTTATGCTAAAGATTATTGCCACTGTTGTTAATTGAGTAATATGGTAACATGGCCAGATGTGTGTGGAAGCAATATCACTTAGCCGGATGCTTTCAATGTACTGGAAATATGAGAGATTTTAAGTAGGTAGAGCAATTAAGAGGCCATGACAACAATAAAATAAACAGACAGATGGAAATGTAGAGTCGGAGAGATAAAGATAAATAAAGAGAAAAGTTAGATAATAGAACATTAGAGATGGATAGAGATAGAGTGGGTGAGGGAATGAGTCAGCATGAGTTTTTACTGTTTGCTAAGGACAGGGAATAGCAATAAATGAAAAAAAATTACCAACCATCAAGGTGCTTGCATTCTACTGGAGGGAAGAAAAAGACATTAAGGGGAACTGAACAGGAGTGGCCATGATCGAACAAATGGCTATCTTTGTAAGGGACAAAGTAGAATAATAGTTCAAGGAATCATCATGAATTGAAGTAGGTTTGAAGTGTTTATTCTGATATTCATACTTTATCCAAAATAGGTGATGAGATGAAAGATGATAAAAGTCTGAGTCATGGTGATAGCTGTGTGAGTACAGGAAAGAGATATTTTGGAGACAGAACTGCAAGATACTGGAATTGATTGTCTATGTGGTGTGAAGGAGAGAGAGGAATCAAGGATAATGCTTAGGTTATGATTCTGGGAGAATGAAAGCATAATGGTGTCTTTTACAGAAATAGGGAATTTTGGAAGAAATGAAGGTTTGGGAAGGATCAAATGGTGAATTTTCTGTTAGACATGCTGAGTTTGATGCCTCTCCAAGATAGATAGATAAGTTTAAATGCTAAATAGATAATGTAAGACTGAAGCTAAAGAGATAGACTAGATAAACTCATGAAATATTTGTATGGAAATGCAAAGCAAATCCAAGGAAATTTATGAGATTACTTTGAGGGATATCCACAGTTCCTGGGTTTAAAATGAATGATCAGCTAGCATAGGAAATGGAGACTAAGTCAGAGAGAAGAAGAGAGTAGGGTCATAAAAATTAATAAAGAAAATATACCAAAGAAAAGGTAAACCAATAGTGTCAAGTGTTGCAGATTGGTCAAGTTGGAGGGACTTAGAGAAGGCAATCATATTTGCAAGGTGTGATTACTAGAAAGCTTGAATAGAGAGATCCACCATTGTTACTTTGGTTTTTTATTGTTGTTGACAGATATCTGCAGTTCCTGGGTTTAAAATGAATGATCAGCCAGCATAGGAAATGGAGACTAGGTCAGAGAGAAGAAGAGAGTAGGGTCATAAAAATTAATAAAGAAAATACAAGAGAAAAGGTAAACCAATAGTGTCAAGTGTTGCAAATTGGTTGAGTTGGAGGGACTTAGAGAAGGCAATCAGATTTTCAAGGTGCAATCACTAGAAAGTTTGAATAGAGAGATCCACCACTATTACTTTGGTTTTTTGTTGTTATTATTGTTACTGTTGTTTTTGTTGGTTTACCCTAAATCTGAATATAGTCACTGAACCTATGGTCAAGAACATTTGCTTCCATTTGATCTCTACATGGATTGAGCCTCAATCTTAAAATGATTTACTCTTTCATTTATATTTATCACTCAATATCATGAGAGTACATATTAACTAAATAATCAAAATATATTATCATTGGAATTCTAAAGTGGTCCAGTAGGATTGAATTAATATATTTGTCACTCTAGAATGTTATCCTTACTATATAACCTGTTTAGGGGTCCGAGATGTTATTACACTTACCTTCGTTAGTGTAATTACCTAGGAAGCTTCTAAACATGCCTTTTTAATTATCTTATGAATAGCTGAAAGTCTCTGTCCCTTGCTCTTCAGTTTGATCTGATATTTCAAGGCATATATATCTTTTTGACATTCAACAATTTTTCTTCAGTCTTTTTGAGGATCTCATAATTGTTCTAATCTGTATTCTAGCTATAATCTTTAAATTGGGGGGCATTTATTAGTACTGCCAATGTTAGAGTATTTTTGGAGCTCTTTGAATGTATTTGTAAACAAAACATAGCTATCTATGAAAATTAAGTGCATAAGGAGTTTGTCATTGATCCTGACAGTATTTTTTCAATCCCCAGAGCAATACTTCTAAAATAGCTTCAGATCATTTGGAGAAATTATATTTAGGCTTTTGACAAATTAATTTGTGTTGGTTGATCTTGAATAAATTCCAAAATGTCTTAAAATAGGGCCCACTGAATCTCTCATTAAAAAAAACAAACAAACTTACTTTCCATCTTAGAATCAATACTGAGTATTGGTTCCAAGGCAGAAGAGTGGTACGGGCTAGGCAATGGCGGTTAAGTGACTTACCCAGGGTCACACAGTTGTCTGAGGCCAGATTTGAACCAAGGACCTCTGCTATCTAGGCTTGGCTTTCAATCCACTGTGCTTTCTAGCTGCCTCCTTACACTGAATCTCTTTTAGGATATCTAAATATATAAGGTTTAATCTACTTCCTTATAGCTATAATTTTCATTTCTATTTTATGGACTCCCATTATTCTAATCCAAAAAATCAAACATGCATACTCAGTATTCTTTGCAATTATCTTGAAGGCAATGAACTTCATGTTTTGAATTAAAGTTTAAAAGACAGTCTGAATAATGTACATGTTTCCAACAGAGCTAATTATTTCAGTCATTTGCAGTTTACAATGGTTTATTGACATTGGGGTTTTGAGCCTCTAATAGGATGAGTATCTCTATGTTTTACAACTTAACTACACACTATTGTTGAGTAAATAAATATTCTACATAATTCAAAACAGTGTATTTTATACTTAGTAATTATGTACAATTCCCCTCTATTAAGTAATTTATGTCAATATTTGATATTATTCAATATTCTACTTTAAAGTGAATTATACTTATGTACTCACACTCTACAAGTATTCCAATTATCTGTTTCCCATGTATAAGCTTTGTATGATTTTAGGATTTTTGTCATCACATATTTTCTTTTAAAATTCAGTGCTCAAGGATACTTTAAAAACAAGTAGGAAAAACAGTCAGAAAAAGAGCCAGATGTTGGCCTTTCAATTAAGAAAACAACAAGCCTCAAGCATAGTAACAAAGATCCAACACCACAAGCTCAACAAAGCAGCAAACAAAGCAAAAAAAGCTAACAGCTGCTGTTTCCAAAAACTATCAAACACTTGATATAGAACAAAACTCCTTTTAAAGTTTATCAGTGAGAAACTGCCAATTTTTGATTACTTCACATCTTCCTGAGCTTTCAGAAACTGGAGTGAAAAACTTACTCATCCCTATGGTGACAGGAATAGAAAAAAATGATCAAGTAAATTAAAAGCAACAAAACTCTGGTTCGATATGCTACGGGGTGAACTATGAAACTTTCTGGGAAATTTTAAATATATTAATTTCCAAATATTAGAATACAATGACATTCAATCAATGAACATTTTTAAATGCCCTTCCATGTGCCAGACACTTGTCCTAAGTGTTAGAATTATTGATCATCTCTAAAAAGAAAGTAGTTAAAAATCCATCATTTTAATTTCATAATTATAGGGAATTGATTTATAGACATTTTATTCCTAAACTTTATGTCAAATTTGAACTCAGAACACTCTGAGTAAAATTCATTATCTTTACTTTGATACTTTGATACATTGGAGATTTCATTAATGTGAGTAGCATCTCCAACTTAATCATACCATTCGATGTCACCCTTTTCTTTATGCTCTAGGAAATCCTCCAGGGCATCTACCCAGCATGTACTGGGTCTTCTTCTATTGAGTCATTCATTTAACATTAATTTATTAAGCACAAGGAATACAATAAATAAATAAAATAGTCTCTACTCTAGTGTAGTTTATATTCTTCTAAAAGGAAAAAGAAGACAGCATGTTCCCTGATAAGTAAATACTACACAGTTGATGCTTGAAGGGAGCTAGAGATCACTAGAGGTTGAGATGAGGATTTGTGCAATTAATTACTTGGACAATAATAATTATTATTGCTTAACATTATTAATCTATTTAATTAATCTGATAATTATTATATTATATAATTATATAATATTATTGTGTATAATTTAAATAATCTAATAGTTAGCATTATTCATCTATTTAATTTCATCTCTATGGATAAAGATGAATTCTTTCAGATGATTCTAATATCGTTTAGGAGGCATTAAATCATTCTGATAGTTGATCAAATTGGTACAATATCATATATAATTAAGAGAATCTCTCTTCAGTTTGGATTCTACTCTTAATATCGTCCATGAAACTAGCAAATGTGTTTGATTAGTAAATTTACCTGCAGAGGGTCTATAAACAAAGTTACTATGTTGCCAATGGATTTTGTACAATTTTCACATATATTTGGTGATAACTTGTTAGAAGGTGCTTAAATTGTGTTTTGCTTCACAGAATAAGATTTTTATAGTCAATGATGAATAAGGAAAGAGATCCTACAATCTCTACATCTTTCAGTTAACTATGTAACTATAAAAATATGGTGTGTTAATCAGTGTTTTCTGTTAAAGCCCGCGCTCACATTTTCTACAAGAAAGTCCCTGCTTCTTGATGATCTTATGAAGCTTTCAGTGTAGATGTATGAAATAAGATCTATTGCTATGCACTCCATGACCCTTTGTAATTAAGGGGTCCAATATTTTTCCCCAAGAATTTTATATCCTTCCTTCCTACATGAATATTCAGTGTTATTCAGTCACGATGTTATATTGTTTTCAATATATACCTCATCTGTTTATACTTAGCCTAGTCCAGTTTCCATGTTTGTTTTAACCTGTTGCAACTTCATTAAAAATTTTATCAAGGTACATGATGCTATTTTACAAATATGGTGTTCAAATATCTCTGAAGGGGAAAAAAGTTTATTGCCTAATATTTTAAGATATTTTCATTTTTTTGTTTCCTTTTTTCTTCTAAATCCATCATTAAATGCCCTCAGGATGATTACACTTAGTAGTGTCTGTTGACAATATAACTATGTACTTGTTTTTATTTCCATTGCTTTTCTTGCAGATAAAATTATTAACTACTTCAATCAAATTTAGTTGCCTGTGGTCCTCTAAGTACACAGTTATATTCTCTGTAAAAAAGTGATAATTCTGATTTCTCTCTTCCTATCCCTTTTCTTTCAATTTATTTTTCTTCTCTTCTAGTTATAGCTAGCTTTTACGGCATTATCTTATGCAGTCATGCTGAGAGAAGACAGATTTGCTTTACCAATGACCTCATTCGAAAAGACCTGTAACTTTCTTCCACTAAATATGTCAGCTCTTGGATTTAGACATAGTACTTACTCTGTTAAGGAAATGTCCATTTATTTCTATGACTTCTAAAGTTTTAGGAAGTTTGATCTTATCAACTTAGCATTTGTTGATATAAATATGTTTTAATTATCAATATTATTAATATTGTAATATTTATGTTTTATATTATTTATTATATTGAATACATATTCATTTTATTGAACCAACTCAGAATTACTGATAAAAACAGAATCCAATCATAATAACATATAATATTTCCATTATGTCATTGTAGCTTACTTGAGACAGTTATGTGGTAAAATGGATAAAGAATTCATGTCTCTGACCCTTAGCATAGTGTCTGGTACATAGCAGAAATTCAATAAATATCTATTGTTTGATTATCTGATTGTGGATTTACAATTAAATCTTCTTGACTAACACTTTATCTACTATGCCACCTAGGTGCCCTGCAACTTCATCAGGATCATTAATTGCTGGTCCTGATTCCTTTAGGTTTGAATGAAATATAAAACATTTCATTCCAGCACTTTTTTTCAACTCTGTGGGAAGGTTTGTTTCAAGTGCATTTCCTACAATGAACATAATGTAATATTCTACTTTCTAATCCATTCTGTTATCTTCTTACTGTTTAATGAGTAAGTCATATACTTCACAATTAGGATCAGTAAAGGTGAAGTTCATTTCATCATTTCTTCATTTGCTTTTTCCCTCTTTCCTCTGTTTTCCTTATTGATAATGTGGTAGAAGAGAAGAATTTGCCTCATACTTATGATTTCATAAGTGAAACAACCTGATTTCTCTGTTTGATAAGATCAAATATGTTCTAGTTGAGACAATTTTTAGATTTCATTCATCTTTTTGTGATAATTGAGTGTCATTTGTTGAATATCTGATTTTCTTGGTTAATATCTATTATTTTTTCAAAGTTAATATTTTGTTTAAATTAGTAAATCTTGAATCTTCTCAATTGTATTCCATATCTTCTAATTTTATTCAATTAATTTTGCATTGATTCTGATCTTTCCTCTAACAAATGAATAATCTATTGATTTGAAAATAAATCTTAAACTAATATCCAAGTAATTTCTTTTAGGAAAAAAATTGATTTTTGTGTGCTTCCTTATTTGGTGTTTACCATCACCAGTGCCTCCCAAATTTCTTCTTGAAAATTATATAAGCATAAGATACCTAGGTAATCTGAATATAAGCCAAATACTTTTCTCAACATTTACTTTTCACCATCTCTGCTAATGCTCATCTTTAAAATAAAGCCACTGATTATATTAATTTTTGGTAGAAATTTTGTACTTCCCATCTTCTGTAGTAAAATTGATATATAAGGTAAAAATTATCTTCATAGTGTTATTTATGTATATAGTTATTAGTAGTAGTATAATGTGGGATGGCCAGGACCTCTGTCATAAAATGATGTCTCTCATATTCCCTTTGAGTAGATAAATTCAATAAAGGTTTATTTGATGTTCTTGAAGGAAAACTTGTGAATCATCTATGTATTTGGCAGCACCTTACCTTTGCCTTCTAATTTCATTATACAATGGTGAAATCAAAGATTGTTTGAAAATTCAAATAATCACTTCAACAGTGATTAGGCTGAGTTCAAAAATTTATAGTTCATAGTTGATCAATTAATGCTTGGGTGGTTTTAATTAATCAACTGGATGAATCTTAGATATAAAATAGTAAAAGAATGAAAATCAACCCATCAAAGTCACAAATAAATTATCAGTGAGATTAACCAGAATAAGTATTTGTAGCCAATTTAAAAGGTCAATTCAAGAAACATTTTCAAGCAATTGTTGGGTACAGAGTAAAATCAGACCTAAAAAAATTGCCAAAATAATTAATTAAGCAAATTATGTTTGTGCCCTTCATTATGAGATGGGAATACTATTGTGTAGTAAGAAATGATGAATTAGAATTACAAAAGAGGTGAGGTATGCATTAATGTATTGAAACATGAAAATTGTCTACTAAAGTATAGCTAAGTTACTCAGGGAATAGAGAGCTAGACCTCAAAATGAGAGATCCTGGGTTCAAATTTGACTTCAAACTCCTGCTAGCTATCTGACCCTAGGCTAGTCATTTGACTCCCATTGCCTAGTCCTTACCACTCTTCTGTCTTGGAATTAACAGTATTGGTTCCGATACAGAAGGTAAGGGTTTAGAAAAAAAAGAAAGAAAATTGTCCACTAAGATAAGGGCTTATTCTGTGATCTATATGAGTGAATTAAACCTAATAGAATGAATCACAATATTCTTAGCACTAATTTCTCTTTGCTGTTTATCTTGTGATGCTTCTCTTGAATACTGTAGTTGAAAGTCAAATTTTCCATTCATCTCTGGTCTTTTCATCAGGAATGTTTTCAAGTCCTCCATTTCAGTTTTTCTGGGTAAGTGATTCTTGGTTGAAGTTCTAGCTCCTTTGCCCTCTGGAATATCATAATCCAAGCCTTCCAATTCTTTAATGTAGAATCAACTAAATCTTTTAACCTGACTGTGGCTCAATGGTATTTGAATTCTTTTAGACTCCCTGCAGTATTTTCTCTTTGACCTGGAAGTTCTGAAATTTGGCTGTGATATTCCTTGGAGTCATCCTTTTGGAGTATCCTTCAGGAGGTGATCACTGAATTCTTTCCATTTCCATTTTGCCCTCTGGTTCTATAATATCTGGGCAGTTTCCTTGATAATTTTTTAAACCATTACCTTCTGTCTTAGAATAAATATTGTGTATTGGTTCTAAGGCAAAAAAGTGATAAGGGCTAGGCAATGGGGGTCAAGTGACTTGTCCAGGTTCACACAGCTAGGAAGTATCTGAGGTCAGATTTGAACACAATACCTTCTATCTCTGGGCCTGACTCTCAATATACTGAACAAACCTTGATTATTTCTTTTTTTACAATTTTATTTAATTGATTAAGATAATTTTTCCATGGTTACATAATTCATGTTCTTTCCCTCCCCTTCTCTCACCCCCCCTCCTGTAGCCAATGTTAAATCCCCCTGCGTTTTACATGTGTCATTGATCAAGACCTATTTCTATATTGTTGATATTTGCACTAGGGTGATCGTTTAGAATCCACATCCCCAATCATATCCCCATTGACCCATATGATCAAGCAGTTGTTTTTCTTCTGTGTTTCTACTCCCACAGTTGATAATTTCTTGAAAGACAATGTCTAAGCTCTTTTTTTAATCATGGCTTTTAGTTAGTCCAATAATTCTTAAATTATCTTTCTAGGACTTATTTTCCAGGTCAGTTGTTTTTCTGTTGAGATATTTCATATTTTCTCATATTTTTCCAATCTTTGATTTTGTTTAATCATTTCTTGATATCTGATGGAGTCATTAACTTCTACTTGGCCAATTCTAATTTTTTAAAATAATTTTTATTTTTTAGAAAAGTTATTATGGTTACATGATTCATATTCTTACTTTCCCCTTCACCCCCACCCCCCGCCCATAGCTGATGCACATTTCCCCTGGTTTTAACATGTGTCATCAATCAAGACTTATTTCCAAATTGTTGATAGTTGCTTTGTTGTGGTAGTTTCGGGTCTACATCCCCAATCATTGTCCGCCTCAACCCATGTGTTTAAGCAATTGTTGTTCTTCTGTTTCCACTCCTGCAGTTCTTCCTCTGAATGTGGGTAGTGTTCTTTTCCATAAATCCCTCAGAATTGTCCTGGGTCATTGCACTGCTGCTAGTACAGATGTCCATTACATTCTATTTTACCACAGTGTATTGGTCTCTGTGTACAATGTTCTTCTGGCTCTGCTCCTTTCACTCTGCATCAAGTCCTAGAGGTCTTTCCAGTTCACATGGAATTCCTCCAGTTCATTATTCCTTTCAGCACAATAATATTCCATCACCAGCATATACCACAGTTTGTTCAGCCATTCCCCAATAGAAGGGCATAACCTCGTTTTCCAGGTTTTTGCCACCACAAAAAGCGTGGCTATAAATATTTTCGTACAAGTCTGTTTATCTATGATCTCTTTGGGGTACAAACCCAACAATGGTATGGCTGGATCAAAGGGCAGGAAATCTTTTATAGCCCTTTGAGCACAGTTCTAAATTGCCATCCAGAATAGTTGGATCAGTTCACAACTCCACCAGCAGTGCATTAATGTCCCAATTTGGCTACATCCCCTCCAGCATTCATTACTCTCCCCTTCTTTCATTTTAGCCAATCTGATATGTGTGAGGTGATACCTCAGCATTGTTCTGATGTGCATTTCTCTAATTATTAGAGATTTAGAGTACTTTCTTGTGTGCTTATTGATAGTTTTGATTTCTTTATCTAAAAATTGCCTATTCATGTCCTTTGCCCATTTATCAAATGGGGAATGGCTTAATTTTTTTATACACTTGATTTAACTCCTTGTATATTTGAGTAATTAGAACCCTGTCAGAGTTTTTTGTTATAAAGGTTTTTCCCAATATGTTTCCTTTCTAATTTTGGTTGCATTGTTTTTGTTTGTACCAAAGCTTTTTAATTTAGTATAATCAATCATCCCATTCACATTCAGAGTTATAATTATCATCTGTGTATTTGCAGACATTTTGGTATCCCCTCTTAGTTCTACCCTTTCTTCTTAGGTTATTTCCTTTTAAACCAGTGATTTGTTTTAAACCAATAACCCTTATCCCCTCCCTTGATTTACTACCCTTTCTACCCCCTGCCTTGTTATTCCCCTCTTTTTATTTTTAAGGCCTAATGAATTCCCTCTCCCTTCTCCTCCCCTCCGTTTTTTGACCTCCCCACTCCTCTGCTCCCCTTGGTTTATCCCTTCTGACTTCCTGAGTAGGGTTAGATAGAGTTCTATATCTCAATGGATAATATAACTACTCTTCCCTCTCAGGGTTAATTCCACTGAGATTATGGTTTAAATATTACCTCTTAATGCTCTCTTCCTCTCCTTCTTATAATAGTATTCATCCCCTCCCCTTCCCATCCCTTCTTTGTGTGTAATAGAATACCCTGTTTTTCTTATTCATTCAAGTTTCTCTTGGTGTCCCCTGCTATTCACCCCCTCTTTCCCACCCACCCCCTTATCATCTTAGACCATTTAGTACTCCAACCTCTACTTGTGAATAATTCTTCTAATTACTATAATAGTGGATACTATAATAGTGAATAGAGTTCACTACAGAAAATTACACATAACATTTCTCCGTATAGGAATACAAATAATTAGATCTTATTGAAGCCCTTAAAGAGGCAAATTTAAAAATAAAAGTTTTCTTTCTTTCCCCTCTGTTTCTTATTTACCTTTTCACGTTTCTCTTGGTTTTTGTGGTTGGATATTGAACTTTCCATTTAGTCCTGGTCTTTCCTGTACAAATACTTGGAAATCTTCTATCTTGTTGAATGCCCATACTTTCCCCTGGACCAATTCTAATTTTTAAGACATGGTTTTCTTGAGTAAGCTTTTGTACCTTGTTTTCCATTTGGTCAATTCTACTATGTAAATAAGTCTTTTCCTCGGTGAATTTGTGTACCTCTTTTTACAAATGGCCTATTCTGCTTTTTCAGAAGTTTTTCTCTTCTGTGTATATTTGTATATCATCTCCTATTTGGCCAATTCTCCTTTTGATAGAATTCTTTCAATTTTACCTTTGTGGTCCTTTTCATACCATTTAGCCTATTTTTTTTAAAGGTATTAATTTCTTCAATATATTTTGTGTCTCCTTTACCAAGCTGTTGACTCTTTTTTTCATTATTTTCTGTATCATTCTCATTTCTTTTCCAAATTTTCTTCTTCCTCTATTATTTATATTTTTAAAATCCTTTTTGATCATCTGATAATTCTTTTTAGACTCAAAAATGATTCATATTATTCTTGGAGGCTGGATATAGCAGTATTTACTTGATTGTCTTCTTCTGAGTTTAAGTTTTGGTCTTCTTGAAGTGGGGTACTTCAGAAAATGAGTCCAGACATGCAGAAGTTCAAATTAATGGAACCAATAAGTATTTATTAATCTATTGATTAACAAACATATTTAGCTGGCCAGGACAACCTTCCTTGTGAAGGCTGTCCTGGACTGAAATTATAATGTAGTTTTTATAGAGTTTAAGATACAAAGAAAATAATGTTCATTACTGAGACATAACCTTGAAGAAAACTTTTATCATATGGAAGCTAGTAGCACAGGACTTCCCACCATTATCTCTTATCCTGGATTGTGAAGCAGCTGTAGGAAATGATTTTTCTCATGAGAATGTTATTTTGGGCTGTCTGGCCTTCACAGGAAGGCTCATTTCTGATATCTATTTTTCCCCAAGGGAAAAAAACAGGTTTTTTTTGGACAATGACTTAGTTTACCTCACTTCATTCTCTGTCACCAAAATAAATTTTTATGTCATTTCTTTTTTGTTGTTATTGTTCGTTAATTTTCCAGGCTTATTCTTTACTTTTAATTACTAAAAACACTGTTAAATGTAGGGTCTATAAATGTGGAGAAGGTAGCACCATTCCAAACTACAGTCTCTTTGTGCAATTGCCTTCAGAATTGGATCTGGGGATCTTTTTTTTTTTTAGTTCTTCCAAATTGGTATGATGTAGGGAGAGCCGTGTTTAATGCTCCCCCAATCTGTGCTCTGGTCTGTGAGGTACCACAAGCTCTCTTTTACCCCTTGGAATTATGATCAGGGTCCTCTGATTCTCTGTGGCCTCAATCATGGGAATGTGCTACTGATTCTTCCTACCCTGAGACCCTGAGGTAGGTCTGCCATCTGGATCTATGTATGGGCAATGCAACAAGAATCTAGCACCCAGAGCCAGCCAAACAACCCTTGTAATCTCCTTCTGAGCAGGTGTCTGCCCCCTGCCCCCTTTATCATCTGTGGCTTTGAGCTCCTGAAGCCTTTGTCACTGATTCAGCTGAACCTGACACTGGTTCCAGAGGTGGGGTCTGCCTTAGTGTACTCCACTTCCATCCTGGGGCACCAGATCTTTCATGTCACCCTTCTAAATTGTTTTGAGCTAAAAAATTATTCCACCCCTTCTTTTTTCATGTTATGTTATTCCAAAATTCATTTTGAGGTGTCATATCATACTTTTTTGGAGGGTAATTTGGCAGAGATCAGGTGGGTCTGTATACCTTCTCCACTATTTGTTTTCCTTGATATTAGTATTTTTTAGGTAAAGATAAAATGTTTAAAAAATCAAATGGATTCAATGCTTGATGCTTTAAGGTGAACAAGCAAGGTGACAATACAATGAAAACTGGACTAGGAAACTTGTATCTGAGTCATCTTGCTTTGCTTTTGCCATTAGCCCTTAGGGTATGATATAGAGGGAAATTAGTTTTTTTTCCCCTACATTCCTATAGCCTCCTGTGCTGAATTAGAATAATGATAATACTAATGACCCACCTCACAGTTCCCTTCTGATGAATAACTAATCAATTTTTGTAGGCTCCATCTCCTCGATGGAGGCAAAATGAGGGTTGAAGCATTATCCCCATGATTTAGACAAAACCCAATAGTTTCATCAGAGAGATGCAGGGGAAATTAAAAGAAGTTGGGATTCAAATAAGTTAATTATGTAGCTTGTTAGCAACTCTGGTAACTTTTCCTGAATTATCTATATAATTACCTCAACCCTCCTGCTTTGCCTCTGCTGTGAAAATACAGCAATGAGTGTTCTGGAAATGTGTTATCATCCATCCAGTCCACAATTATCTTTGGTAATGGGGGACTAAAATGACAAGTACCAGAGCCATCCATGGATAATCGCCAAACTTCACTTTAGCCAGTGGTTTTCAAGTCCTTCCCCCCTCCCTTAAACTTTTACCAGAGCTGCTAATGAGAAGGATAATTGACTGATTTGTGTTTCTGTTCTATTCTTTTCCCTAGCCTATCTCTGCTGAAGGTGCTAATGAGCAGTGAACTAGCCTAGAGGCAGATAGCAGGAGGGTGAAAGACAAGAAGCAAAGCCCTTCTATATAATTAAGGACATGCTGTAATCATAAAACCAATTTTTAAAAAACTTCCTTTACTCTCATCTTAAGTCTCTTTAATATGACAATATAAATTTCTCCCTCTCTTTGTCCTCCCACCTATCCACTTCTGTACAGAGCCACCACATGATTTAAAGAGAAAAAAATATATATATATATATATTCAATAAAATAGGTTCAAATGAAAACTTGGATGGCTGAAGGGCCAGTCACTTCTTCAGACCCCTGTCTGTCCTCCTTATGGATGTCTTTTTGTATGTCCCTTAGTATTCTTTAACCATTTTTTTTCATGCCATTACATTCAATCTCTACTTATCAACAAAACCTTTCTTTTCTTCATACTGCAGCTATCTAATCTTCTGTCTCCTCCATCAACTGGCATTCAATAGCTAGCCTGGAAAATTCAGCTTAAACACAGAGGAGAAAGCAATATCCAAGAGGGTGGCATTAAGTTCCAAAGCCACTGTTACAGGTTTTAATTCTAAAGGTTCTTCAGGTTTTGAAAAGTCAAATAAATCTAAGTTTGAAGGGTATTATTTTGCTGCTGCTGCTTCTGCATTGCTTTTTTGATAAGTGCTAGTGAGAAAACAACTTTCAGAGCTATTTCGTGATTTCTGGTTTCAAGGAACATATCCTATCACCCAAATAAACACTACTTGTTTCTATCTTCTTCAACCAACTATTGTTACTTATGGAATACTAAGAAGACTAATAATGATATTATAGCATTGTCTCATAAATCTCAAACACAGTTTTAATGACTTTTTTAGGCATAAAGTAATGTTTCAAATCATGAACTACTTAAGACTTTAGACCACAAAGAAATAATTTATATGGAAAGAAATACCATATGAAAATTTAGTTATTATTATGTTCTTAATTATAAAGATTGCTACAGGGAGGAAAGTATATCCATAAATGAGGATGTACTCCCAACATCCTGTTTGAGGTTAACCTATAGCCTTTAGACTTTTGGAACATAATGTTTTAATATGAATTATTTCTTTCCTTACCCAAAAGTAAATCTCACATCTAATTCCCTTTGAAAAATGATATATTTTGTGGGACTGTAACAGGACAAATATTATCAAGGAATGAACTCAAAGATGAAGAATCAACATGGACAACTTTGGGTAAATTATTTTCTGTCCTGATCACTCAGAGTAGCTAAGCATTTCAGCTACAAGTACATTAAATAACTATAGAGGGAGCCAATAAAAGCCCTTCTCTAGGTCTTGAAACAAGTGGTATCCCAGAACTATACTTGGTTACAATGAAAATAAAGCATCTTGGGATCCAAACCACCAAAACCATGTTGCTTTGCTAAAATGAAAGGTTGATTTAGTATCTATATTTTCCCCTTTTTTACTTTAACTATTTTGATTCCTTGATCCTTTAAGAGCCAGTCTTACAATGCCTGAAATCATTCTATTGTTTATTGATAACTGTACTTTCATCATTTTGGCCATGACTGTTCCATCCCCATACTAGTGACTTACCTATGTTATCTTTCCAAATGTGGCAAAAATAAAAATATAAAAATAATCTGTACATGGATCATATACAAATATTTTGAGAAACAAACATAAAACACTCATTTCTGGGGGTAAAGAGCCTAACAAAAATAATTTTAAAACAGAGTAAGAAAAATAAAATATATAAAATATCTTTATAAGGAAATTTGCTTTCTCATTTAAAAAGTGAGTTAGCAACATAATCATACAGAAAGATATAGTAAGAGTTTCTTTTATTTTATATTACTGTTGCTTTTGGTTACTGTGCCGGAGATATGAGCAGTGGTTATCATATGGGGGCCATACCACTGAGTATGTGTGACTCTCTTCTTCCTTTTACCTCCTGCCTTTCTCTCCTTTTCTGTGCAGCTCTCAGTGAGTTTGGAAAAGTGCTAACTATAATTTACAGATGAGTTGTCAATCTTTATTTTTGGAAGGAGTACTCCACACCGATACCTATTGTACTGGAAAGAGTATACTGACCTTGGACTCCCTAGTCCAGTGATGATTTTACTATTCCATGTTGTAAAGGATAGATTATTTTTTAGATAAACATATTGCAATTCATGCATTTATATCAGTGTTATCCCTTTCACAATAGTTACTAAGATGCTTCATACAACTTTCCCAATGATTTCTCTATGGCTCAAAAACATTTTAGACAGTACCTTTGTAATTACCTTCAGAGCCCGTGGCATATTATTTGAATGGTAGAAAAAGCATTGGTCTTAGAGTCAGAAACCCTGAATTTCAGGTCTAACTTTGCTATTTGCTCGATGTGCAATCCTAAGTCTTTGAGCATCAGTTTCTGTATTGAGAAAATATAAGTAACGATACTTGAATGAGCTAATTCAGAAATTGTTCATAAAGGAAGCACTTTCTGAACCTTAAAACTATTATCAAATATGGGCTATTGTCTTCATATCTTTTTATCACCTCCAGATAATTTGATAATGATGATAATGATGATTTAGTTGATTAGAAATAAGGGGACACGGACACATCTTTCTATCAGCTCATGCTGCTGCTGCTGCTGCTGCTGCTGCTATTGCTGTTGTTGTTTTTCTTGCAGCATGGAGTTTATTATATATACTTCAAGACTCACTTCACACAAAAGAACCCCTCAAAAAACTTTGCATTTGCTCAGAAACACAAATTATGTCGTATCAAAACACAAAGATTCTCGTTAGCTTCCAAATAGAACAAGGCTAAGGTCGAACTTCGGCTAGGTCCTTATCAGAAGGCTGTGACAGGGAATATTTTCTCTGGGGTGAAATGCCCCTCCTGGAGGAATTTATGACCTTGAGTGTCTGAACTACTTCTGAAACAAAAACAGTTGTATTTCTGACCAAAGGAGACAATGTTAACCTCTTAACAGCTGGATTGTTAGGAGCTTAAAGCTTTTCATCAAGGAAAGGTGTGGATCAGAAAAGGAGTCAAAAGAGGAGTCTCAGATTTTTATCTATCTGACATTATTTCTCTTATTGGCCTCCCACAATATTGTATATTATTGTTGCCATGTTTTGTCCTTGGAGAGTAGATTCAAGTTTTGAAAAGCTGAGGAGTCACTTGGAATCAATTTTGGTGAATAAAGTCAGAGCAGAGTATTGTACAGAGAGTAAGCACGTAAAAATGCTCTTTCACTCATTCATTCATTCATTCATTCATCCATATAATGTAATATATATATGATATATGCATCTTGATTCCCATATTAGAATGTAAATTCCTTAATAGCAGAGTCTATTTCATTTTTAACTTATCCCTAGGGCTTAGCAGAGTACCTGTATAATTGAGTGATAAATTCATACCTGCTTCATTTTAAGCAATAGCAGAATCATTCAAATAAGTATATAGCCTTGCAAGAGGACTAGTTGGTGAAATAAAATGTATGATTCTATTGTGGTATAGTGAAGAGAATACTTTGAATCCTGTTTCAAATACTTACTTGCTTTCTCCACCAGCTTCACTGTTTTTTAATTCTCCATCCTGCCCCAGGAATGTCTTTATCCCATAACATCACTTCAGTCGTGGAACTCATACTTCATGAACACCCTCTATGCTCAAGACCTTTTCCTCTTTCTCTTTGAGGGGTGAAGAATTCCTCCCAGAACTTCCATTTAGTGGTAGTTAGACCAGCGGTCTCTTAATTACCTACCAGTTCCACTCATCCATTATTTCTTCCCACTGCATCCTGCTCCCCATTTCTCTATCATCCCTCCAACCTATGTCCTCTTCCCTCTTTTCAGTTTCTCTTCTCCCATTCAACTGTAATATTCTCGAGGCTAGGGATTGTCTTTCTTTATCCTATTTGTAGTCACATTGCTTAATACAGTGTCTGGAATATAATATGCACTTAATAAATATGTATTTACCATCTAGTGTGAGCTCCTTAAGGGCAGAGACTATTTTTTTCTCTTTCTCTGTGCCCCCAACATCGCACAGTGCCTGGCACAGAGTAAACTTTTAATAAATTATTATTTATTATATATATAGAATATACACACAATTAATAAAATATTTAATACAATATTAGCATCATCAATTATTTTATATATTATTTAATTATTATGTGTTAGTGTTTATTAAAAATTAGTATATTGTAATTTTATAAATTATAATAAAAATAATATATTAATTAATTAATATAAATTGTTAGTGCCTGCTGAGTAATTAGGGGCAAGTTGCTAAGCTGAAAATTGTTTGTAAAATGGAAGTAGTACTCACATTACCTTTGTTACCAGACCATTGTGAGAAATATGCTTTGCAAATCCAAAAGCTACATATAAAAGTGAGTTACTATCTACTTTCATCATTAGCATGATTTTGTCCCCATACTTCTATTCCGCTTTCAATGCCCTGGTCCAGACCTTCATTAAAATTCATTATTGCTTGAGCATCTCAATAGACCCTTAACTGCTCATAGCCTCTCTAGTCATTTCCTGAGCCTAAAATGTTATTTACATCACTCCTAGATTAATTTTCTGAAAGTACGGTTTGATTCCTTTCCTAAATTTTCAATTATTCCCCTTGCTCACCATATAAAATTAAAATACTTTAGCCTATTATCATGATCCTCTTCAATATGACTCCAACTTACTTTATGCCACCAGGGGTTTACCGTGCCAGTTCCACTTGCCAAGTAGATTGTTAAATAGTTAATGTGAGCATTGACATTTTAATGCATAGAAATCAGGTCTTTATTATTTTGTTAATTGGTTAGCCTTATGAAAGTGTGACTATTGCAGATTGAATTTAGCGTGTGTGTGCTGATTTCTGGAGAGCCTAGTTGTTAAACATTTACCAGCATATCCCTCCTGCTCAAAAAATAATACTTGAGCTTAGCAAGAGGTAAGCGATTCTCTTTGCCTAAACTTTCTTACTATTTTTCTTATGCCTCACTTACATACATTTTAAACACTTAAATTCTTTTGGATATTTATTTACATTTGTTTTCACACTTAATAAAAATGAAAATTCCTTAAGGGCAAGGACCTTCGTTTATTTGTATTGAATTTCCTCTGGAACTTGGCATGATATCTTTCATAAATAAGAAAAATAATAAATGTGTGCTGAATGAATTAATGAAAAAAGTATTTTCAATTGGTTTCATCACTTTAGAGTTATATTTTATATATAATGACATTGTACATATATGGCTGGTAATTTTCTTAGTCACTGGTAAAGTCACAAATTAGTTGTTATTGGATTTCAATATGATTGACTTTTTGCCACCTACCCCAATGCTAAGTAAAGCAGCAACCTATATGTCAGACTGACTGTCAGTTACCACTGACAGCATTAAAATTTTCCTTTAGTGAATAAATTACAAGACCAATCATTAACTGTCTTGTAGGGTAGTGGGGAGATAGATTTGCTTCTCTGTCCCTTAGTTTCCTCATATTTAAACTGCTGAGATTATGCACAGAGGATACCTAAATTACTTTCTATTCAAAGAGTTTATAATCCTACAACTAAAGAACCAAATCCTAAATCAAGGATCCAAGATGAAATCCATTGATGACATAATTATTAAGATGGAAATTATTATCCTACGCAAAAGTAACTTAGCATATCACCCCTACATATACATTTTTAAACAAACAGCACCAACTTTTTATCACTATTTTCCTCTGTGCATGAATAAGCAACAAATAGACTTTGGAAATTCAAGAGAGCAATTCCATTGTCTTTTTTAAAATTCTGAATTCTAAGTAAAGCTATATTTGTTTTGCATCTGTCATTTGACAGAATAAACAAAGCAATTATGCATTTTTAATAAACCAATATTAGTTTTGCTATTAAATGTGTGAAAACTGAACTCCTCAAAGCCAGCAGCTGCTCACAGAAGGCAGAATCATTGCCAGCCCTTAGGAAAATAGCTGCTACTGATTGTTTATAAGCTTTATCCACATGCTGAGGAAACGTCAAGCAGCTGGGAAATCAGATTTTTCTGTCTATATTTAAATTTAACTATTAACTATTGCTTTGCTATTTGTTAT
>NC_058133.1:87763958-87790071 GCF_016433145.1 Gracilinanus agilis | reverse complement strand
GTGTGTGTGTGTGTGTGTGTGTGTGTGTGTGTGTGTGTGTGTGTGTGTGTTTTCAAGGCTGATAAACTAATAGACTTTGCTGTCAGTGTCTGTTCCCCTCATCTTTGATGAGAAGAGCTTCCCTGAGATTCACCATTCCTTTGGAGTGTGATTTCCTTGACTACTTGAATGGTTTCCTTTCAGAGAGACTGATGCAGGGCTTGACTTGCTAGGTAACTACAAGACTATTATTGACCCATTTTGATCAAAGGATTACCCTGTTAAAGGTTTTCCTTCTATTCTGGAAAGTTGTTGAAATGAAGCCATAAATTCTCTTCTTTCAGTGAGTTCCTGGACCTAAAACAGTAGCAACCAGAAGTTCAAATCTCCCCTCCTTTCATGATTTTTCTCAATGAACTCTTTATCACAAATACTGGTACATACAATTTAATGGGAAATGATAGTTTAATTAGACACTCAAGCAACAAAGAAAAGAAATAAAGGTGGGACATATAAAAGTAAATGTTCCCAATTTCTGCCTAGATTAGTGTTTACAGCCATGAGTAAGATAATTTGCATCTCTTTTACTTTTCTTCTCTATACAATTATACCCATCTTTCTCTCAAGAATTCAAATAATAATAGTTTCCACACAAATCAGTTCTAAACAAATAGCAAAAAGAAGAGCCTGGTGTTCTGGTGGGCCCAATTATCTCAACCAAGGTCTTATCAATTCTCATAAGGAATTTGGGTTGGGTATTGTGATGGGGGAGAAATTTGGCTCTATCCTTTTACAAACACCTTAACTGCAGTTTTTCTTGAGTCAAGTAGGGTTCCAGACTGAGCAAGATAGTAGCAATTCTCGCTTTCTCTGATTAATTATTTCTCTTTCTTTCTCCAGAGGTGACGGCATTCTTCATCTGGCCAAAAAGCAAAAATGAAAGAGAGCAATGGTAGGAACTCTTGTGCCCTCCTAATTTTCTTACTCTTACAATTCCTGTTAATTCATCCCTGAACAGCAGGTTTTTTTGCATTTTTTAGGGTATGCTACATACATTTTATTGATGCCTTTTGTCTTTAAATCACACTCGGAAATCACGATCCTGCCCTAGAATGAGCCCTTACTTGTAACAAAGAAAAGCATTTAAGCAAAAAACAAAAACAAAAACAAAAAACCAGACACACACACACACACACACACACACTTTCCATTTCAGTGACTATATCCAGTAAGAAGATACCCACGTTTGGAAAGAATTAACTTAATGGCAACTGGTAAGTAATTGAGGTTTTGACATTTGGCTCAAAATATCCCAGCATATAGACAGAATCAGCCTTGTATAAAGCAGCATCAGAAAACAAAGGAGAGATGATTAGATGTTCAAAAAACCACAGATACTAAAGTAAATATTGAGAGAAATATATTTTCTTAAATAGTGATTGATATTATAACGACTGTGTTAAATAAGATGGTGGTCCCTTCCAGCTCTAAACTTACACAGTTCTATTATGTATGGCAGAGGGGCAGCTAGGTGGCTCAGTGGGTAGAGAGCCAGGCCAGGTGATTGGAAGTCCTAGGTTCAAATGTAGGTTCAGACATTTCTTAGCTTTGTGACCCTGGTCAAACTGCCTAGCCTTTAGTGCTCTTATGCTTTAGAACCAATATAGAATATTGATTCTAAGACAGAAGATAAGTTATTAAAAAAAAAAAGAAGTAAGATAGAGAGAAAAGAACCCTGACTTTAGAATCAGAGGAATTATTTCCATTTACTCTCCAAGGAATCTTGAACAAGTTATTTAGCTTGCTTAGACCTAGTTACCTCATCTGGAAAAATTTATATTCATTCTGGGATTAAATGTCATGATCTCATGAACTTCACTAATTCATAGAAATTATATCAAATGTATGTAAATTATTGATTTTTTTAAAATTCCTACAAGTTGCTGTTATACTTTGCTTTATGTCTGGTATATACCCAAAATCTATAATTTTACTTATTCTACCACCTTTATTACTTAAAGTATCTTTTTTGTACTCTCTAACTTACTCGAAAATTGTTTACCCCTCCCATAAGCCTGTAATTCAATTCTCACACACACACACATATATGTATACACATATATATATATAAATATATAGATATAATATAGATATATATTTTCAGTGAATGGCAGTGAATTCTGGTGAACTCAGTCCTTGTAGCATAAAAAATAAAGATTACTAAAAAATACTGGAAAGTGATATGTTGGGCAAACTGAAACACAAAAGAAAAGAGAAAGTATACAAGATAATCTTAAAATATCATTACAAAAATATATGGTAAGAAAAAAAAAACATTAGGTTGTCATATAGTGAGAGAAAAAACTACTATATACCTAAACAGTCCACAGGATTCATTGTAATCTAGGTATACTGGAGAATCCCAAAGCATTAAGTGAGCCTCCTTTGACAAGTTTATGGTATTACATGAAAAAACAATAACAAGATGAGTGGACATGGTTGAAGTATAAACCACAACAGTGAAGAGAAAACCCACATTTATGAGGTCACAACTCCATTAGAATAATGGGATGAATATGTCTCTGAATCACATAGACAGATAAAAATCTTAGCAATCTAAATAAGAAATAATCACCATTTTTGTCAAGTAACAGAGAATCTAGGGAGGCAGGTACTCCAGTCTCTTAGAGGATCTAGATTAGCCATTTATTACTGTATTCATTTAATCAAACTTTGATAAAATTACTTATGAAAATATTAAAATACTATTTTTTAAATGAAGATAATAACAATAATAATAATAATAATAATAACAACAACAACAACAACAACAACCAAAAGCACAACTGAATCAATGCTTTCCCTTTAAATTATTTTCCTTTGTTTATCTTTCTCTTTGCTTTCAAATTTCCCAGGTCCCAAATGATTTTGATTTTGACTACCTGCCTCCCCAAGTTTCCTCTTTCTTTTGTCTTTCTTCCCTTTTTTGTCCCCCCCACCCCTTTTTACTTTCTTGTTGGGTAAGATAGGTTTCTATACCTAACTGTGTGTGGATGTGAATCCCACTTTATGCCAAATCTGATGAAAGTAAGATTTAAGTATTGTCCTTGCCAACACTGCCTTCATCTTTCCATCTACTATATTGATTTTTACATGCCTCCCCATGTGAGATAATTTACTCACAATTTTTTCTCCTTTTCCCTTTCCCCCATGTATTCCTATTTCTTATAGTTTGATTGTTTTGGTGGAATTTCTTCCCATTATATTCAACTTACTTCCTAACTTTGCCTATATAAGCTCCCTTTCATTACCCCAATCACGATAAAATTCTTATGTATTTTTAGTATCTTAAGTATAATAAGTACTTCAGGTATCTTAAGTATTTCAAGTATCATAGATATCTTAAGCATCTTAGTTATTACCTTCTTACTAGTAATATAATGAGTTTAATCTCATTGTTCCTTTGATTACCTTAAAGCATATTAAATATATTAAATGTCTCTTGTAGCATAAATATCAAATATTCTAATTATTTTTTTCCATGCAAGGAATATAACCTCATTGTTTCCTTGGATTAATAATATAAGCATATTAAATCCTTTAGGTATCTCTTTTACCATTGAAATCTTAAATATCCTCATCATAATTTTTCTGTGAAGGGATATGATTAGTTTAAATTCTTTGATCCCCTTGAGTTTCTTTTTTCTGTTTACCTTTTTATGCTTCTCTTGAATGTTAAATTTGATCACTGAATTTTCTTTTTTGTTCTGGTCATTTTGCCAGGAATACCTGGTGCTCCTCTATTTGATTAATTATCTATTTCTTTTCCGGGACTATTATGCTCATTTTCACTGAATAAGTGATTTTTGGTTGTAGTCCTAGACACTTTGCCTTTGGAATATCATATTTAATGCCTTATGATTATCTAATGTAGAAATTGTTAAGTCCTGTATAATCGTTGCTGTGGTTTCACATTGGGCTTTTGGTTTGTTTGTTTTTGTTTTTTCTGACTGCTTATATGATTTTATCCTTGGCTTGGGAGTTCTGGAATTTAGCTGTAATAGTCCTGAGGTTTGTAAGGGGTAAAAAAGGGGTTTTGGTTGGATGAATATTAAAAGGCTTGGTCACCAGGGAATTGAATAATTATCAATCCCCAATTAAAAAATGATTTTTATGGAACTTTATCTACAAATGAAAAGAGGAAGAGAAAATAAGAAAATCAGAGAGAGCATAGGATAGGATAAGTAATCTAACACACTAAGTAATTTGCTCTGCCCCCCTAGTTTAACCCAGGAAAATCTAATTAGTCCTCAGTTGAGGGAGGCTCACCCTTGAGCCCAAGGTTGGTGGGCCAGAGGGCTGGAGGGCCAGGGGGCCCCAGAATCGATGAAGCAAAATCTTCAGTCACAGAGTCTCTATTGAAAGAACAGTTCCTTTAGAGAAGTCCAGGAAGACTTAGTCTTACACTCACCACATGTAATTCCAAGGGAGAGATTAATAGCAGTCTCAGTCCAAGGTCTTAGCCAGTGGTCGGAGCTCCTCTAGGTCCTAGTCATGAACAAGAAGAGAGCTCCAGGAAGTTGTCCCTCTCTTTTAAAGGGGCTTTTTTTGTGTCACTTTCTGTGCCTTCCTCTTAGTTTACGTGTCTAATAACAACAGACGCTTTTCTTAGGACTTCCCAGGAGGCAGTCAGTAAATTCTGATTCATCACTCATTCTAGCACATGTGGGTCACAGACTTCCCAACTTGTGAATTAAGTGGGAATGTTCTCACCTTTGGCAATTAAATCTAAAGATTTAATCTCATTATCACAATCCATTTGGGAGTCTGTCTCACCAATTGATCATTTGATGTAATCATCTTGTGCCCCTAAAATCTTCTAACTACAATAGTTAGAGATAAGAGGGAAATGAGAGAGAGAGAGAGAGAGAGAGAGAGAGAGAGAGAGAGAGAGAGAGAGAGAGCACAAAACCAATGTTTTGCTAGACACATTACACCCCAAAACTAATTCTGGATCATCTTGATTCAGTATAGGTTTCTGTAGGCATCTTTCTTCAAATAGTTCATCTTCTGGATTCAAAGCATTAGTAGGCTTCTTTTCCTGAAAATTTTCTCCAACAAAATTTTAAATCTTGGATTTTTATGAAAATATAATCCCCCTCTGAAATGGGTGTTGACCAACACCCAGATAAGCTCAGAATACATTGTTGAGTTATGGGGTGTTATTGGTCAATCATCAAAAGAAAAACCAAAAACATAAAAAGAAAATCAGAAGAAAAATTAAACTTTGGGAGAAATAAAAAATTCAAAATAAGAATCAAAATATCAAAAATCTATGTATATAAAACATTTTAAGTAAATAAGAATAAATTCATATTAGGCCCTTGTATTAAGGTCCAATTAAAGTAAATTCTGTCCTATAAATCTGTAGGACAAAAATGCAGTAATATTGCACCTACCCATAGGCAGCCAAGATTACAGGAAATTTCCAAATCATAAGAGAGAAAAGAAAGGATCAGATTTTTATGTAAAAGGGAAGTGTCATTCCCTGGTCTGATTTAACTTCATTCTCAGGGATAGGGGAGCCAGAATGATGGCCAACCTTCGGTACTTGACTGACAATATGGTAAGAAGTGTCCTATGTCTTAACATATATCAAGCGTCTCACACTAGGTTCAAGTCCTTTAGTATTGGCATAGAAATTCAACAATCCTACTTGGATTAGTATGGTCTTTTTTGACCTTGTGCTCCTTGGCACTGTACAGTTTCTCATCAATCTCATTGGGGTTGGTCGGTCTCCTTGACTTTGTGGCTCTTTTGTTCCCTTCTCCTGGATTCAGACAGAATCATTAATCACAGTCTTAAAACATCAATATTTATATTTTAATATCAATAATTGACAGGTTACCATAGTCTAAAGATTTGGGGTATGCATAAATATTATAGCAAATATATTTTAAACTTATATCACTACAGAATAAAAAAGATTAATATTGATTATATGTACTTTAAGTATAATAAATTAAAAAGAAGGGAAAAATCTATTAGAAAAATAAAAGGCAATAGTAAAATAAAAATTCAGGAATTCAATGTTCTTTTAATACTGGTGACATGTGCTTCAAATACAAAAAATGAGAGAAAAATTGAATACTGTATTGCACATGCAGGAAGAAAAATAAAAATATTTTTAAAATGTGTATATTTCAGAATCACAGAGGTAAAATATATGATCTACTTGACAAAAAATAAGATTCATTTACTCTTTAACTTTCTTTGATCCACAGTGTGAGTGCAAATGAGGTAGAAAAGAAATAATACATTCAAGAACAAAAATTTTACAAAAGGCACAAAATGTTACAAAAAGGATGGTGCAAATAAAGATAGTAGGAGGGTAGACAGACACTGTATTCAAAATCCATTTTTTTTCTTTGCTATCTTAAGGGGAGACAAAACTGAAAAGAGTTAACACTAACAAAAACAATAAAGTCCAAGGGGCACCACTTTCTGTTCCACATGGAGGGGAGCAGCACCCTGAGTATTTCATGGACGAGTTCCACTTAAGAGATATTATTGTGGGGTCATTTGGTATGAGTTATCATCTTCCCAATTTATATTTTTAGGATTTTTATCATTCCTAAATTTATGATTCTTGATTCTTATTATTATAATTATTATTCCTATAATTATTTCCATAGTTATTATTCAACTGGGTAATATTTCTGATTACTCAACAAATCCCTACAGTTCATCATTGTATGGCCCTTCTTCTCACAGAAGTGGCAGGTAAGGGATCAAAAGTTAGATTCTTGGAGAGGAGCAATTGCCATTGATTGAGTATCATGCCCTATTTCATGTGTATCCATTCTATTACTTAAAGACTTTAGTTCCTCCTGCATTTTGTTCAGTAAATCATTAGTTTCTTCCTGTTTTTCTTTATGGTCTTTTGAGACAAAAATAGCAATTTTCCTTAACTCTTCAAGATCCATCTCAGGCCACCAAGGGCAATGTGTTTTAAAGTAATCTTGGACCTCTTTATGAGAGTTATTGACAAATTGTTCCCTTATTTTTCTTATATCCTTTTTAATAGAAATGTTAAGGTCCATGTATCTGCCTCCCAGCTCAATGAGCCTATTCATGAATTGGGAGGGTATCTCATCATCGGATTGTATAAGGTGTTTAAATTTGGTCCAGGCATATGGTTTTTTGGCACATTCTCGCATTTCTTTGAGAATAGCATTCCTAGCAAGACATAATTGTACATATTCTCTGCGGTTGTTATACTGCCATTTAGAATCTTGGAATGGCTAGTGTGCTGCATTACATCCTCAGGTTTTGTTAACATGAGAGATAATTTTATTCCTTTCATGTTCCATTAGGAAATTTGGAGTTTTTTTCCCTATGTTTTTATAAGAAGGGTCATAGTGAAAAAAGATATCATCTATCTTTTTTATTATTATTATTGGTTCTTCTTCATAAGTAGGAGTATGTTGTTTTAATTCCCTTATATCTTGGGGTGTGAAAGGCATATAAACCACATCCACATCATGTCCATCATGTGGACACTTCCCTTAAGGGGAAAAGGCCATCATAGGAATCAAAATCAATCTGTAGTTTTGATTTCCTTGGAGTTGTTTGTGTGCTTACTGTGGCAGTATGGGTAAGAACTGGTAATGTAGGAGGACAAAGTTTCCTTGGGGCTGGAGTTGGTTGTGGATTGGGAGAAGGGATAGGAGAAGATGGGGCATTGGGAGAAGGGGGAGGGGATGAAAGTTTGGTGAGGAGGTGTGGAACATGAGAGAAGAGGGTCTTCATCTCAGACACATCTGTCTGTGTCTCTATTTCAGGAAAAATCAAATTTTCCTCTCTTGCTAGCTCAGAAACAGACTTAGAAAAATTAGGTATTCTTTGGTTGGAATCCTCCTTTTCCATTGGGTCATACAAGCAGTGTTTGAAATTGTCCAATTGAGCTTGCATTTTTCTTATGGTAATCTTTTGTTTCTTAACATTTATCATTTGGAAAATAAAGTTTCCTAATAATATAAGGAGAATGAGGCATTCCAAAACCTTAAAATTTCCTAATTGGGTGAAAACTAGAAGACTTTCTTGTACAGTGGAATTCATGCTGCCAGGTTTTTTTTTATCAGGAGTTTAAATTAAAAGAAAGAGGAAAAGAAAATAGTTTTTAATATATTTTATCTAGTTATTGCATTATTTATTTATTTATTATTATTATGGGTGAGGGTAGGGTAACGGATAGAGGTATTTTATCTAATTTTATTTATATGGCTTATAATTCTGTTTTTCATCAGTAGATGGTGGTACTGGCTAGGTTTTCCTTTGACTAAGCTTAAGATCAAGTGTGAGAAATTACAAGTAAAGGTGTGGTCTCTTTAAGAATGTCAGCACCTTTAAGTATGTCATTTAATGACATCCTTAAGGATGCATTTAATATTTCTGTTTTCCTATATTGGTAGTGAGGTTTTTAATGCCCTATCATATGGCCATTTTTTTGTGAAGGTGCCATGTACTTCTGAGAAAAAAGGTACATCCTATTCTATTCCCACTCAGTTTTCTCCAAAGAGCTTTCTTATAAAACATTTCTAAAACTCTATTTACCTCTTTAACTTCTTTCTTTTAAAATGTATTTTTTGGTTGGATTTACCTACTTTTGAAAGGAAAAGTTTGAGGTCCCCTACCACTATAGTTTTACTGTCTATTTCTTCCTGTATCTCATATAGTTTTCCTTTTAGTTGATGTTCTGTCATTTGATGCAATCTTTAGTTTTGATATTCCTTCCCTATCTGTGGTACCTTTTAGCAAAACTTATTTTCCTTCTTTATCTCTTTAAATTAGATCAATTATTACTTTTGCTTTTTCTGAGATCATGATTGCTAACCTTGCTTTTTTTTTTTCACTTAAACTGAAGTGTAAGAAATTCTATTCCAGCTCCTTATCATTTTTCTGTGTACATACCTCCCTGCTTTTAAATGTACTTCTTATAGACAGATATTGCGGCTTTCTGATTTTAACCCACTCTGCTATTCTCTTCCATTTTATGGATAACTTCATACTATTTGCATTCAATCATGATTACTAATATTATATTTTTCAGCATCATATTTTCCTCCTATTTATCCTTCTCTCCCTCTCTGACATTTTCTGTTCAAAAATTTTTCCTTTTGATCACTACCTCCACCAATTCAGTCCTGTATCCATTTTCTCCTTTCTGACTGTAGTCAGACAGGTCCTTTCTGCTTTCCTTAGTTTTGAGGGTTGTTGTTGTTGTTGTGGTGGTGGTGGTGGTGTTTTTTTCCCTTTTGGTAGGATGGGTTGTTTAGAGATGGATTTCTCAAACTCAGAGAATTCTTCTTTCCACCTTCCTAGTTCTCTGAAGTGGAAGTCAACTAATTTTTTCTCTTAATTGTCCAGAGTAAGATTAGTGATTTTATTATCAGATAAGTCAGAGGAAGGAGGTGACTACTTCATTTACACCATTAGGTAAAGGGTCAGGGCCATAAAGTCACCTCCTTTTCCCCTGGAAATTTGATCTTTTTCTTCACCATATTCCATTCTTCATTTAGAGAGCAGCGTGTTTGATATGGCCCAGGAGCTCAAGCCAAAGGAATCCTAGAGTGTAGGAATCCAGAAGCAATGCTTCAGCTGGCCCAGCAACAAGTTGGAAGAGTTCCTATACTCATACAGAGGAGAATTGGGAATGGCTTCAGATATAAATTTAGGGAAGCTCATCCTAAAGCATTCAACTAAATTATGAATCTAACCCCTCCTCAATCCCAGTTTGAAATTGTATAAAGAAAAGTCTGTATTTTCATTCTTGTTATATCTGGGGTATAAATGTCATTATCATTCAGTCATTTTCAGTTGTGTCCAATTTTTGTGACCAGATTTGGAGTTTTCCTGTGAAAGATACTGGGAATAGGTGACTTGTCTAGGGTCACAAAGCTAGAGTCTGAGGCCAGATTTGAACTCAAGAAGATGAATATTCCTGATTCCAAGCCCAGTGCTCTAGCCACTGTATCATCTTTATTTTCCTTTGTAAAAGGCATCCCTATATTAATGATTAAATATAATTTGGGTGCTAATCACTGGTCCCCTAAAATGGAGGGGAAGGAATGATAAACTAGTACAGCTTCAAACCCTAAGAGGGTAAAAATGTGAAATATCTGGTTCTTAGAAAGTAGGACATAATTAACCTTCATATAAATGAGAATCTCCTCCTTAGACCATTTTTTTCTTGGCTTTTATTTGCTTCCTAGTATTTTTGCTCCCTCTCCATAGGATTGCCTAAGAATTCATGATATCAATACTTGAAGGGTTTAATTCTGATCTTAATTTCTTAAATAAATTTTATTTTTACCATATTACAATTTATTTTATGATTTGGAAACAACTAAATTCAGTAATATAGAATTTTAGGAAGAATTATATTTTGAAAGTTATGAACACATGCAATTTGTCCTTTTTTTCCTTCTGTGTTGCTTTATTTTATTTTTTTGCTACAAGTTTTGGAACTAATTGGGCTTACTGGGTTGACCTTGCATTCATGAAAGTGCTTCCTGTACAAAATCATCAATGAGAATGCATTTGCTTTATGATCCTCTTTATCACTATATTATTACTATAGCTGCTGTTAGTGTATCATTTGCCCATGACTCTGTTTGAAGCTTGTTATCACTATTGAGCTATATCAAATTTGATTTAAATTGTTGGTCAATTGGTTCTTTTTTTTTAATTGGTTAAATATTGACATTATGGAGTGACACTGTAAGTCTCTGGTGTATAATGGCACATTAATGATAGCTTGAAAATATAGATGTGATAATCAAAAAATAGTAATAGCTTGCATTTCTATAGCAATTAAAGATTTGCAATATACTTTATAAATACCTCATTTTATTCTCACAATAGTCCTGGGAGGCTGATCTTGCCTGTAGGTTTATTGATAAATGAAGTAGACAGTACACATAAAAATGAGACTGTTATGAAAATTTTGGATTTTAATGTAATCATTTCAATTACTTTCATATCATAATTATAGAATTATTGAATGTGGACATTATAAAACATATTCAATCAGACACCCAATGAGAATGCTAAAAATCTGCTTCAGTTCTGGATCTCCAAATGTTTATATGACATCTCTTCCTAGATTTTTACTTCAAACTCAACATGCTCACAATTAAAGGTCTGTTTTTTTCATATAAACCCCTATTTTTCTGACTTTACATTTTAATGGCAACGTCATTCAACAATTCTCTCATATATAAATTTATCTTTCTATTTGTGATTTAAAATCACAGACCCAGTCTCTAACTCTGCCTTATCCTTGGTTTCTTTCTCTCTTACCACCCATAAACAGTCAATTGTTACATCTTTTCAATTCTATCTCTGCAACATTTTTATGTTTGTATATTCCTTCATATTCTGATACTTATACTGTATAGAGAAGCATAATTATCACCTATATCAATATTTTGATATGTCAATTACTACACTATATGAATAGACTTCTAATAGCTTTTCCCATCTCTACTTTCTTCCTCTGGCAATACAGTCTACATAGTGTTGCCAAAAATTTGTGCCTTTTGCATAAATTGTTCTAGTCATTGACCTTTGTAGGCCCTGCTTCCATTCCCTCAAATAGTATTGTTTTATGTTCAACGAATGTTCCCTTTTGTTTACTAAGAAAATTTACTTAATGAGAAAATGGTCATTTTTTTTTTTTACTTATTGAAAGAATTTCCATCATTTACCTGGGATCTATAGTTATCCTTCCTCTGATGTAATCCTACTTCTTTAATCTTACCACTTTATTCAATTTACTCTATGTTCTAGCTAGATGCAAATACCCATAGAAATGACAATTTATTAAGAGCTTACTATGTGATAGGCACTGTGATAAGAATGGGATATAAAAATATAAGAAAGACAATGACAGTCCCTGCCCTCAAAGACTTCACTCTAAAGATGAAGATAAATACAAAGGAGAGGGGAATATCTCCTCAAAGATGTTCTAGCTGAGACTCAATGAATCCTATTTTGGAGGTGAAGATTTATATTTTTTCTGGAATAATTTACATGTATAAGAATGATATACAATTTAGAATAAATAAAGTGTATTTATTATTTTTGGTCATTTTGGAAGAATTCAGGAAATCTTGAATCCTTTTGGATGGTATCAATTATCTTTCAAAACAGAAGAAATTCAGAGAACATTTAAATTTTCCATAGGTGCACCTTCTCAATGATCATTTTTTGTGATGAAGGAGTGGTGAAGAGACAAGAGGAGAGGCATTTGGAAAATGGGTTTTTCTTGAATTTTGTTGATTTGCATTTTCCTTTGAACAATCTCAGAGGAAGTAAATCTTCATTTTTTGAGGGTGCCTATAATTATTTTAGTCAAAAACTGTACCAACAAACCAAAGTGACTGTATTCAGAATCTATCATCAACAGTGAGGAATTTATGTCCACTGTAAAAATAATTGGAGTTATAAAGAAGTAAACATTGTATCTTAGGAGTTTACATTAGAGAAAGAAAGTCTAGAATATTATGACTTGCACAAAAAGGGGTTTAAGAGTTCAGCAGAAATATAGGTAGGATCCTATTGTAATAAAATTACAAAGAAGCAGATAACCCCGGAAGAATAAGAAACTCTCCATTGAATTCTGGGGACACAATAACAAGTCATTTTAATGAGAAAGGAAATAGTGAATTGTCTGGAGACAACTGGCTGCCTAGAAAACTCACCAACCAACTCAGATTCTTTTTCTTTTATGTAACAATGGCCCAGATATGCTCAGAGAAATGTTCTTTTATGAAGGAACTCCAGCTCTGCACTCAAATAGCCTAATCTGAAAGAGAGAGAATCAGACTTTTCCCTTGTTTTCTGGCTCATCACATCCCTAACTCCTGAGAAGATATCAAGTATCTACAAAGTACAATTTATTTACAGCAGTCCATGAATAAATAGTCACCCAGTGATTCTAGGCATATGTTTTAGTCTCTGACTAAAATGAGTCTTTTCCCTCTCTAACTAAAAAATGCCATAAAGAGAAAGACCCATATGTATGCATATTTTTGTTATTCAGTCATTTTAGTCATTTCTGAATCTTTATGACTCCATTTGTGATGTTCTTGGCAAAGATACTGGAGTAGTTTACCAATTCTTTCTTTCTACAACTCATTTTACAGATAAAGGTTAAATGACTTGTCCAGGTATTCTCGTGTGATGTGCTCTGAATGTAATATCATTAACATTGAAAAAGTATGACTATATTAATTTTGGGGAAACTTTCAAATATACATATGAAATGATATAAAATCAAGTACATAGAATCCCCCCCCGAAAAACGAAACAAACAACTACAGTGATATAAAGGAAAATAATTATTTATTAAAGAATTCTGATTAATATAACTAATGATGACTTCAGAAGACTAATGAGGAAAAATATTTCACCTCTTTCATCAGAGAAGGGATAGATTAGATCTGTAAAATGAGTTAATACACATTTTCAAAAATTACCAAGTTATGTTTTTCTAGAAATGCACTTCTCAAAGGGTTATCTAGGAAATGCTAATGCATCCCAACACCCTATTAGGGAATCTATGAGATCAACACTATTTTCATAATAATTATAAGAAGATTTTTAAATTTATAATATGATGGATAACAATAGATATAACCTAAATAAACAAAGTTCTTTAGGTTAATTTTTAATTACATTTAATAAAAAAATTTTGAGTCCAACTAGATGAGATTAGAAAGTTCGCCAACACTGGTACAAAGGATGAATTGTAGGGGAAGAGAATGGAGACTTGGAGTCTCTATGGGAAACTCAGTAGTCCAAGAGTCAGATAATAAAAGATTTAATGGCCATATGGTGTCAAAGCCTAAAAAAGGAGGGAAAACTTTTTTTTGGTAACATTGATATGTGAATCTACTAGTACTTTTCATGTAGACTAGAATTTGTCAGTCATCTAATGTTTTTATAATTGTGTGAAATAAGTATAAAAATGTAATCCCTTACCCACAGGTGCACATTGTCAAGATGCCAACATATGATTAAAGGGCTGCATGGGCACCTGGAGCCCTGACTTCTGGAAGGGGCTGGTGAAAGTCCCTACATGGGTGATGTATCTGGAAGTTGGGTCTTGGGTCCCAAAGTGTCCAATTAGAGAGCCCCAGTAGGAGTTAAGTGATTGGCCTCATACATAGAGGCATCAGAGAAGTATTGGCAGTAGAACTCTTCTTGAGTTAGAACTGGAGCTCTCACACTTCTCTGTAGTATACTCTTCCTAAACTTTAACTTGTTATGGGATCTGAGTAACTGTGGAAGCATTTATCTTTATAGTTAGGGAGACCTGGTGATTTTTCTTTCTTTCCCCAACTTTTGCTAATAAATAATTATAATTTAATATACAGTCTCAAAGAAAATGTTAATCATCAAAAATAATCTCAATTATATCTATATATAACATATATTTAAAATTTTTTCAGTTTGTTTTATTATTTTTTCTCTTATATTCTTTTTTTCTTTTCTAAGAGGAAGTAAAACATATTAGATAGTGTGATGATGGATATGGTTCTATAGGGAAAAATTACAATAAAATAGATAAATCATTGGTCAATTTGATCCCCCAAAAAGGAAAGATGAAAACCAAATTGCTGGATTTGAAAATAAAAGGGGAGAATTCAAAATCAATGAAAAGAAAATTAAAGCAATTATTAGGAATCATTTTGTCCAAGAATATGCCAATATATCTAACCATCTAAGGAAAAAAAGATTTTAAAACTATATAAATGATTCAGATTAACAGAAGGGGAGATAGAATACTTAAACAATTCCATCTGAGAAAAATAAATCAAACAAGTCTTACCTTTGAAATAGGAAGATTTGGATCAGGTTCATATTGGGTGTGTCATCCTACATGAGTCACAACCTCTAAATCCCTAAATCTAAATCCCAACCTCTACTTTCTGAAGACACAAGTTGCAGAGAAGGTACAATTTCTACATTGGTAGGAGTTTTCTCAAAAGGCATTCTCCACATCAATGATATCAAAGGACTTATTTCCCCCATATCTTCTTCCCAAACAAAAAAGGTTGAATTAGATAGAGTGATTTTAGACCCTACCTTTAAAAACTCAAGAATGGTGTATTTTTTAAAAACAAAACATAACTACTTTTGATTTCCTGTTATTTTTGTTTTTTACCTGTGGAACATTCCTCCCCAGGAACCAACAGCTGTTGTTGATATGCAAAAACAAAACAAAAGAATGAAATATCCAATATTTTTGCTCAACATTTCTATCAAGGATTACCTGAATACATTTTCACTACTATTGATTTTCCATTGTGAAGATTCCATGATAGATATATCCATTTTTATTGTAGACTATTTCTGACAATTACATGGTAAATTTATTCCTTTACCCTAAAGCTTTTTTGTCACTTAAAAAAAATTATTTCTATGCAGGTCTTTAGCTTTATTTAACTCTTCTTTAAAATGTTTGTCTTCTATTTCTTCTCTAATTAGAAGAAATATAAATGTCCTCACTTCAATTTTAGTCTCCCTGCTTCTTAGAAATCTATTTTTCTAATAAAGAAAACATTCATCATTTTAATCTATCACTTCGATAAAATTTTTCTTTGTAAAACAGCTAAAGTGGAAAGAAGGTAAGAATACTTTTTTTTAGGATTAATGAATGGTTAGCTTACAACATTTTTCTTTTTAGGAATCGATTCTTTCCTCTGAGGCAAGAGTTTTATCTTTTTTCTGTCTTTCTGTCTCTTTATTTCTATCTAGTTACTGAACATTTCTTCTCCTTTATACTTCCTGCCCCTCTAGTCTTACACTGGGGAAAAGAAAAGAAATGCAAAAGCCTGGTTTTATACATACATATTCAAACAAAACAAATACTATCATTGGTTATATCAAAACTATATTTCTCATTCTGCCTATCAGTGCATGATTTTACTATCATGATATAGTTGACATTCTTCCTCATCAATTTTCTGGTATCACAGTTATCCACTGTATTTACCAGATTTCTTATCTTTTCAGAATTATTTGTTTTCACATATTGTTGCAATAATATTAATTGTTCTCCTAGATTCGTTCACTTCATTATAATTTTAAAAAAATCTTCTTACATGTGTTTGAAACTTTTCTCTCCTAATTTCTTACAGCAATTTCCTGTTACATCTATGTACTGTAATTTGTTTAGCTATTATTAAATTGGTGGATACCCTGAGAGTAATTTTTTTATGCTAAAGATTTATTAAAGATGGAAAATTCCTTGAGGTGTTTCTTTTTATAGAATTAATTGTTAAGGATTGTCTGAAGCTGGATTTGAATCCATCACTTCCCATCTCCAGGTCTGGCTCTTTGTTCACTGAGTCTCTTAGCTGAACCAGTATTTGACTTTTTAGCAAACAGTCTGATTTAATTTCTTTAATACACATTAATTTGATCACTTTGCTAGCCAAAAGACTCTCAAAAGGTTTCTTCAGCAGCACAATTAGAAAGTAATAATTCTCTGGTACTCAATTTCCTTTATAATTCGACTCTCATAGACATGCATTACTACTGGAAAAATCATGCTTTGAATATATGGACCTTTGTCAGCAAGATGATGTCTCTTTTTTTTAATATGCTGTCCAGATTTGCCATAGCTTTCCTTCCAGTAACAAGAGTTTTTTAATTCCATGGCTGCAATTGCTATATGTACAAAGATCTTTGAGGCCAAAATTTTGTCCTACCTTTGGCAAAAATGCCACTGAATGGATGGTGTTGCTCCCTTTACCCTGAATCTATGTTCAACGTGATTCCTAATGATGTTTTTATGAATAAAAGTGAACTCGAGAATTAGTAAATTTAAATAACTCCCTTTTTTCTCTCTCTCTCTATATATATATATCTGTTTCCCTTTTACAAAGGCATACAAGACATGAAAGACAAATTAGAGAGAAGAAAGAAAAAGAAAGATATACAATAAAAGAGCAATAGGGATTTATTCTGTTCCTGGTACACAGTATGAGCTTAATAATCTGCTTGATTGATTGATGTAGAAGAAAAGCTAAAGTGATAAAATGGTATATACTATGTCAAAGTAATTATAAAATTAGTAAAGACTACATGTATTTGAATTGCATACATAGCAAATGTTGAGAAACCCAATTATCATTTACCTGGGGATTAATATTGGGAATGATATGAGAAACAAATATAATAGAAGAAAGTTTGAATGAGATTTAGGAAAATTATCATTGTAGACAATATTGTATTGGCAAACTGACTTTAAAAAGGATTTGTAAAGATATTTATTTTAAATGTATTCCTAGATAAAACCCTTATTTGGAAATGAAATAATTTACATTATTTTATAGTCTACATTGATAGGACTATATATTAATAAAAAGAATCCAGAGAACCAGTAGAAAAATAACTATGTTATGATATATATAACTAAATAATATTTTTTTGAAAATTTGATCATTTTTCTTTGAAAGTTCATTTTATTCTTTCATTTATCAACAATAATACTTGAGTCCTTTAAAGAAAACTGTTATTTGTTTAGTTGAACATATACTCTTGCCTTTTTAGGACACAGAATCATTGGAATGTTTTCCATTTTTTTCTCTCTTACTGAGAAAATATCCTTGTTATGTAATTTAATTTTTTAATGTGGGTGGGGTAAGGGTGACTATAAGCATTCAGTTTTTCAGCTATTTCCCTTATGTCTTACTCTTCATGACCCCATTTGGGATTTTCTTGATAAAAATACTAGAGTATTTTGTCACTTAATTTTCTAGCTCATTTTACAGAGGAAGAAACTGATGCAAAAAGTGTTAAAAGACTTGCACAGCATCTCATAGCTAATAAATGTCTGAGGCTAGATTTGAACTCAGGAAGATGAATTTTCCTGTTTTCAGACCCAGCATTGATCCACTGAGACATCTAGCTGCCCAGGCTTCCAGTACACTGATATTAGTCAGACTCATGAACTTGATTTACACAGTATATATAGTGTGTTTGACATATAACTTCTGATCCCTGTCGTTTGGCTTTAATTATTTCTACAAAATCAAATTAAAATTATCTTTTTAAGGCTAAGGAGGAGAAATGAAGCTCCTTTCATTCAGGGAGTAAGGATCTATCATGAATATTAAAAGTGGGTGAAAATCTGTATTGGGGCAACATTGTGTGCCCTTTGTCCTCAATTTACAATATGACTGCAAATGACCATTGATCTTTTTGGAAGATTACTTCCTAATAAAATATAATATGCCAAATATTCATTGTAAAGATGTGTCTCTTCCATCTCTTAAAACAAATGAGGCTATTTATTTATTTTACAGGCAGTGTGACTTTAATTTGAATAGTTACTCCTTGGTGAATGGCAGTTCTAGGGTAATGGCTTATAAGTCCAAATGACTACGCTTTCTGCAGCAAAAATATAGCTTTTATAAATGTGATATATCAGGATCTTTTTTTCCAAAGGCTTTCCCAGTGGTTACCCCTAAATTGTCTTAAGGGATAAGGTTAGTCATATTCTGAACTTTGTGAGATTAATTAATGTACAAATACTCCAAGTATTATAATTTTATAAAAAATTTATTTATAATAACTTCTAGCAAAAAGGAAATATAACAAAACGCACACGCGGGAGAAGAGCCAAAGGGAGGAGTTACAGAACTTCTAAACAAACACGCAAGCAGGCAAGTCTGGGGGCGCACAGAAAGGGATGCTGGGAGATGAAGGAACTCTGGGGAATGTAGTCCTCGAGTAGAACATTCTAACTACACAGCACTGAGGGGTCAAATAAGGCAAAACTTTTGTGCCTCATAAGGAGTTGAGCAACCTTCCCATTCCCGGAACACCAGTCAAGCCTGCTGTGAGTAAAGAAGCTATGATGTAATCCTGAAATATTTATTTTAAATTATTTATTTATATTAATAATTAAATTAATAAATTCATTAACTGCACCTCCAGCAATATTGATCTCAGATTCATCTATGGGACTTTTGGATAAGAAAGTAAAAGACACTTGTAGGACTTTATTAGGAAGATCAAGATCCCCAGAGAACCTTCTTCCTTACTGCTTTAAGTTTCCTTTCCAGGAATTTTTATTTTCCTGGACTCCTTTTAATCACCTTTTATAACTCTTTTTTAGCTGGATACATGTGAATATATTTATAATTAAATTGAATTTTTATTTGAATCCTCTGGTTCAGTATGATCCATTGCACCAGATGTGGAGCCTTAACTAGGTCACGTTGGTACATTAAATGGAGAAAGATATAACAAATAGAATGCTGGACTTAGAATCAGGAACAGTTGGATTTGAATCCCACCTTTGACATTTACCAGCTCTAGTATGTCCGGAGGAAAGTCATGAGATCACAAAACTATACATGTAAGAGATCTTGAAGGTAATCTAGTCCTACACTCTCATTTTTTAGATGAGAAAATGGAGGTTTCAGAAAGTAAAGAGATTTGGTCCAATTGGGTGTAAATGGCAGAGCCAGAATTTGATATAGTGGGTCCCATAACTCTTAACAGCATTGTTCTTTCACTTTACTATTACACTGCCAATTAACCACTCTTTTAGCCTTACTTTCTTCATCTGTAAAATGTGGATAATAATAGCAGCTACTTTACAAGGTTGTTTTGAGGCTTAAATCAGATCATGAAAGAAACATAATTTTCAAACTTTAAAGCAGTATCAAAGTGTTAGTAATTATTGTTATCACTGACCAAATAATCAAGATAACTTTTAACTCACCTTAGTTGGGAAGTCTTTCCCCAAAGGACCATATAATCTTTCTAGAAGCAATCAAGACTTCATTATTTTTTGATTCATTTTCCTTTACCCTTCGGGGATAATATAGAAATTAAAGACTCTTCTGTGACATACAGGAAGGGTGTAGATATGTTTCTATAAAGAGTGTAAACAATATTTCCAAAGCAAGTTCAATGAAACCCTTTATTTCCATGGCACCTTGATGAATCTAGGCATACATTATATATATTCAAGATATCTTGAGTGGGCATGCTGCAACTCAAATCAGATGAAAATGAAACAAAAAGCTGGGAGAGAAATCCATGAAAAGTTCAACCAGAATTTTGGAGTTTGTTTTTTTTTTTGTAATGCAGAATTGTCAAAAACTTCTTTTCTTAAATTTCTATATACAATGTCTTTATGTTGATAAGAGGGTTTTTTAAAAATTCAGGTGGTGCCAAAACCCCTATAGTGAATGAAATGACACATATAACTTCCCCATTGGGTATTACAGTAAGGATCTTTGTGAATTATGTAGAAATCCAGTGAAAATAACAATTCGTTCATTCTAAATGTTTATATTTAGGCATACTTTATTTCTTTCCCGTGTCAAAACTCCCTTTAAAAACCTCCTTGATGTGTTTCCTTGTGGCACAGAACCATTTGTATTTTCCAGATGGCATGCCTGTATGATACAATTTCTATCAAGAACCATCAAACTGAAAAGGCTTCATATACAGCATTTTTTCAGTGCTGCCTAAAGTAAGAGAGGCTCCATGACATGTTTTGTCAATAGGTAATCAATTTTTTTAACATAGAAAACCATTAGGCTAACAATGTGTATAGTGTAAATAGTACCTGTTTGGTGGAAGAGCAATGGTGTAGTGAAAAAGAATATTGATTTAGAAGCGATGAAAAGCAGGTTTCAAATATCCCTTCATTTACTAGCTCTGGATTACGTGGTTCTTGACCATAATCTCTGGCCTTATTTAACATATCTCTATAATGGAGATAGTAATACCGTTGTCACTATTGTCACTATCCAATGAGATCATACCTATAAAGAGCTTTGCAAACCCTAATATGCTATATAAATGCTAGTTATTGTATTATCATTATTATTACTTTTATATTATTATTATTGTATTGTATTATCATTATAATTACTTTTTAAAAGGTTTCATATAAACAATTCAAAGTGATATGTACTCATATTTATCTTAAATAGCAGTTTTTTAAGGATAATTTACATTCCTGTTATAGTCTTTTTTGCATAACAGAATATGTGTATTAAGAGAGTAACTACAAGATATTAATTTCTTTAAATGAGTTTTTCACATTAATCTTTCATAAAAGTAGCTAAGTCTTTTAAGGTATCTACCAAAGTTTTTTCCTTTATGCTTGATAAGTCTTGCCAGGTGGATAGAAAAGAATTTGTAGTTATCACTTTCATCCATCCATTCATTGGCTGATCCAGTGTTATATTTGGATTGAAACTCAAAATTTTCAGTTTTTTTCCCTCTGTGTGTATATAAAAATATTTTTACTTACTGAATCTAAGTTATATTGTAATATCCGTGGATGGTACATATGATGCATGCATGAATACATATTATGATGGAAGTATTTTAATGTGTTTTTCAGGGGGGCATTAGAGTTTGATGTCAAACAACAAATTTGTTCAGACAACTCTAAAGTAGTTGTCAGAAACTAGATATAGACCAATATCTTATACCATTCACTAAAATAAGATCAAATTGGATATATGATCTAGACATATAAGGAAATATCATAAGTAAATTAGAACAGGGAACATATCATTTATCAGATTAATTGATAAGAGAGGAATTTATGAGTCAACAAGAGATGGAGAACATTGTGAAATGTAAAATGAATAATTTTGACTACTTTAAATGGAATAGTTTTGTACAAATAAAATAAATGGTGCCAGGGTTAGAAGGAAAGCAGAAAATGGCAGAGAGGGGTGGAATTTATAGACAGCCGCTCAGGTAGAGATCTCATATCTAAAATATATAGGAAATTCTGTCAAATGTAGAAGACTGAGAACCATCTCCCAATTGATAACTGGACAAAAGTTAGGGACAGACAATTTTTGGATGAAGAAACCAAAGCCATTAGTGACATATGAAAAAATGCTCTAAATCTTTATTGATTAAAAAAATGCAAACTAAAACATTCCTGAAATAACATTTCACACCCATGAGATTGACTAAGATGACAAAAGGGCAAAAATGACAAATTTTGGAGTGGATATGGAAAAATAGGGACACTAATACACTCTTGGTGGAGCTGTGAACTGATTCAACCATTTTGGAGAACAATTTGAAATCACATCCTATATACACCTCCTTTAAACAATAGCATGGCTGGTTCTATTTCTCAAAGAGATAAAGGAAAAAGAAAAAGAAACTATGCATTCTAAAACATTTACAACAGACTTTTTTGTGGTGACAAAGGACTGGAAATTGAAGGAATGCCCATCATTTGGGGAATGGATAAACAAACTGTGATATATGATTGTTATTGAAATCTACTATGCCATAAGAAATGATGAGTGGACAAATTTTAATAAAACTTGAAAAGAACTACATGGGATAATGAACAGTGAAATGAGCAGAATCAAAAGAATATCATAAACAGCTACAGATTTAATATTTGAAGAATAAATTATAAATGTCCCCTACAGAGAGTCAACTGAAAAGTGGAAATATGAAAGACATAATTTGTATGAACTTGTCTGTCTTCTGGATGATACCTTCTGTGATGTGGGAAGATGGGGAAAGGAGTTGGGATCCTTGTGGATAAATTATATTAATAAATAAAGAGTAATGCGTATTATATAGCCATGAAAAATATTTGTGTCTATTTATATTTTATACGAATAAGTCTTAATAGTAAAACTGAGCCAAAGACATTGTAAAAAACCACAAAAGTAGTATTAATGTTACAAAGGTTTCCATTATCTTATTTCATAATTACTAATTCAATAATAAATTGTTCTTTTCACATTAGATTTTTTAACATCCTTTTTTTGTTCCTTTGCCAACATATTTTTGTGTGTTTATAGCTCTTTTTAAAAATACAAGCTGCAAATGTTTTGAATAAATTACAAACAGAAAATTGGTTTGTATTTGGAGAAGTCTCTATTATGTGGCAACTTCTATTAAGAAAAATGGGATTAAACATGTCAGGGAGGGAGATACCATGCTACTAGTAATTCACCTACCATTGTGAAGCATTTGAGCCAATAGTAATGAATCATATCTAATCCAACCTCTTCCTAAGTAAGAGAATGTAATTTCTTTCTTTTTTAATTTAAAAAAATAAATAAAATTTAATTAATATTATTATCAATAATTTTGCTAAGAATAGTATATAAAATAAATGCACATAAATAATCAGTATCACTATGTATAAATAAAATGTCCTGTAAGAAGAAATAGTAAGAGATATTTTTAACCACTGATAGCATAAAATATCTAGGAATATAACTTCCAAAACTAATTCAGAAACTATATGAACATAATTATAAAACACTTTTTATACAAATAAATTTAGATTCAAATAATTAAATAAATAAAGTGGCCCATGGGTAAGGAGAGTCTATATAATTAAAATGACAAACCTATCTAAACTAACCTACTTATTCAACACATTCTCAATTAAATTACCAAAAATGATTTCATCAACTTGAAAAAAATTATAACAAAATTCATGTGGAAAAAAACCAAATGGTCAAGAATATAAAATTAGAAATAGTGGAGGTATCTGTTAAGGCAGGAGATCTAGCAGTATCCAATTTCAAACTATATTATAAAGCAATAATTATAAAAAACAATCTGGGACTGGTTAAGAAATGAAAAATCAGACCACCTGAATAGGATAGACATACAAAAAAGAGTCTTAAAAAATTATAGTAACCTCCCAATAACTATATGAACACAATTTCAAAATACTCTTTTCATAAATAAGGTCAGTCCTAAACAACTGGAAAAACCTTAATTGCTCATAGATAGACCAATCCAATATAATAAAAATGACAATTCTACCTAAATTAATTTACCTTGCCAATTCCATATCAATCAAAATACCTCAAAATTATTTCACAAAACAAGAAAAAATTACAACAAAATTCATCTCAGAACAAAAGGCCAAAAATATCAAGGTATTCAATGAAAAAATATATGAAGGAAGGAGGCCTAGCTATACCAGATTTCAAATTATACTATAAAGCACTAATTATCAAAACTATATACTACTGACTAGTAAATAAAGTGGTGGATCAATGGATTAGGTAATCAACACACAGCAGTTAATGTCCATAGTAACTTAGTGTTCAATAAACACAAAAATCTAAGGTTTTGGGGAAAGAACTCTCTATTTGACAAAAATTGACAAAAATATGAAATCAGTATGGCAGAAATTAGGTATATATAAATCAGCATCACACCATAATCCATGATAAAATTAAAATGGATACTTGATCTAGAAATAAAGCATGACACCTTGTAGGACCCCAAAGCTTTTATAGAGTCCCTTATATCTTTATTGTGTCTTTATTTCACTCCTTATCCCATATGCACAATGGTTTTGGCTTTGAGGGGATCATGTTATTATTATAATTCTTCTTGTTAAGATACAGTGTGATACAGAGATAAAGTTTTGTTGTTTAGTCCTTTAGTCATGTCTGACTCTCCATGACTTCATAGATAATAGAATGATAGGCCCTTTTATCCTCTACTGACTCTAAAAGTTGGTCCAAGTTTGTGTTCATTGTTCCCACAACACTGCCTCTCCATCTCATCTTTGCTGTCTCCTTTTCCTTTTGCCTTCAATCTTTCCCAACACCAGGGGCTTTTTCCAGTGTCACCCTGAAAGCTAGCTCCTTACCCTGACATATGCTGCCTATTTGAATCTGGAAAAAGTTCCTTGACCTATCAATAGTTTGGACAAATTTCCACGATTAAAATAAAGTGCCAAACTACACTGTTACATAGAATTCCCTCACCTGGGAGTTCCCTCTATTAATGAAATCATGGATACATTATGAACAATATAAGTCTCTTGTTACTAAGATCTGTTTTGATTTGAAACCACTTGAAAAGAACTTTGTTTCTCCAATCACTCTGTATTTCTTCCCTAAGACCAGTTAATATACTCATGGATCACAAAACATCACATTTTATTGGTAAAATAGAAAAATGTACTTAAAATAGGAGTACAAAATAAAATTAGGGGGAAAAAAAAAGATCATTCACATAAAATTCTCCAAATCCTATTTCAATTTGAACCAACTGAAATTGTAGGAGGGAAAGGTGTGATTCCAGTCCTGGCCTCCTGGTCTTGCTGTAAACCTTTCCAAACACTGAGATAGAGATGGAAGTGGTTCATATTGGCTCTCAGATGTTTGTGAAAGGTGCTGTGGGAATGCTTGGTCCTCATCGCTGTTCACTGCTGAAGTGCTGAATGATCTACTCTGGGAAGTGCTGCAGAGCTGTGGAAGTTTCTAATAATAATATTTTTAAAAGCTACCATTTATATTGTGCTTTTATATAAATCAAAAGTATGCATGAAATCGACTTCAGATTTCAGACTTTTAATATGTACCATTGTTATAACATAGCAGAATTAGAAACAGGTCTCATCACCACAAGATTTCATACTGCTTTTTAACAACAGTACTCACAAAACAATGTATTGCTGACAACTGCTGGTCAATCATCAAAGAAAGCAATTGAACTGAGCTGAATACTTTACAACTATTTTCTCATTTGACCTTCTTTGTTCGGTGATTTATTTAACTGCTTTATTCTTTTTCTTTATCTTTCCAAATACTCCTTTTAACATTTCTACCTCCAATAAGACTCTGTGTTACATAATTTCCCCTGAACTCCTTAGATGGGCAGAATATCTGTCCTATGGTCTTCTGGGAAGAGGGCAAACCTTAAAATCAAAATTTGAATTTCAATAAAGAAATTAAACCTGGAGTATCCATTAATATAGTAATATGTATTGGCCTCTTTTAAGACCTTCCTCCTAGATAGCCACAGGCCTGGGAAATTTCAACTGAATATGGGTCCCTGAGCTAAAAATTTAAAATACTGCTTTAGGAAATCCTTCAGGATTAACCTTTCCCTGATCTAGGTTGCAGACCAAGAAATAACACTATAAATCAATAGTCTGAAGTTATTCACCTCTTTCCCTTAATTGAAAAAATAGACTTTTCTCATTTGATACTACTTTTCAATAACCCTTTTCAAAGGAGGTTTTGTTTCACTGCCTTTAACTCATTGCGGGGGTGGGGGG
>NC_058133.1:87618633-87763570 GCF_016433145.1 Gracilinanus agilis | reverse complement strand
CTACTTCTTACTTAAAAGCTAATGCCACTTCCAAACCTGTGTTCTACCATTACTATTTAAGCACTTCATTTCTTTTGACATCTATGCTCTCTTTTTCTGGGTATTATTACTGTCTAGTTAGTGAACCTTTAGAGCCTAATTGGACATTTATAAAAGGTGATAACAGTGATTTCTCATTAAATATCTTACAATGTTGTAATGAAGAAATTATTTTGCTATTCTCAAAACTCTATATAAATCTGAGGAATTATTATTTATGATCTTTTGTCTGGTATTCCACTTTAACACTATTAGCCTCCTCATGAATAGATTAAAAATCTATACATCTTGTTTTTTAAAATAATACGTTTTACTTTGTTTATACTTTTAAGTCAAATATCATTTAATAAATTCTCTTTCTCATTCACTGGCTTTACTTCCTCCTTAGAATCCCTACATAAAAGGTTTTACTCGCTTTTTCTTTCTTCTCTTTTCATTCTCCATGATTTCAAGCTTGTGGGCTCATTGATCCTCATTTCAAGGCAGACATTTACTGTCTTTACTGTAGCATTGACTAGGCCCTTATCTTTATTTCTTCATTTCCAAATTAATTGATAATTAATTTATGGAATTATGAAATGAGGGCAGGCATACCTGGTTCTTTGGGTACTTTCCATGCTGGCCACAGGAAAAGGGCGCTGCAATCACACTTTAATAAGGCACAGAGCATGTAGTGGAAAATAACACAGCGAGTACAGAAACAAGCTGCAGAAGGAGAAAGAGTACAGAGGTAGACAACATAATGGGGGTAAAGGCAGGTAGACAAAATAAAGAAGAGAATGAAGCAGGAAAGAAGCACACATAATCCCTCATGTAACTATAGTTTAGAGTTGTGAACATTGGACAACATGGACCCAACGAGGATGGAAGAATGCTTAGGGAACAGGAGTTTTGATATGGGGGTACAGGATTCCCCTAGGCACCCCAAAACCTCGGACTTTGTCCTAGTCAGAGAGTATATAAAAGACTCATTTTTCCTTACATTCCAGCACTGCTAGGGAAGGTGATTTTGAGCTAAGATGAAGATTTCCTCTGGCCTCTCCCCTTGTTCTTAACGAGCAAAGACACAACCCAGCTTACTCCTAATAAGCATCTATTTTATATCCCAGATATGTGATTATCCTCTAAACTGGACAGTTCACTACCTTTTGACTTTAAGGCACTGGCCATAACCACATGATCCATCTCTGGTTGCAGAGACCCAGTAACATGCCATCATCATCCTATCTATAGTCACGTAGGCCCTGTTGTTGGAAGGGTACAAAAAGCCCAGAAAATATTTCCTCTAGGAGGTAGCCTTCTACTCATTCTGCCTCCCTCAGAATTCCCATTTGACTTAACCATTTGACTTACATTCAAATGAATAAATCTTTTTAATTTTTAAGCTAACGATTGGAGTCTGTCATTTTGGACAAGAGTAATTTGTCCACTTCCAGGGTTTTACCTTAAAGCTCTCCCACAACAGTTTTACCTTTCATTTTCTTAGGATATTTTTGGGAAGAGACTAATGCTAATCTGTGCCACCTTGGAGTTAGTTCATTAACATCTCTAAATAATTTCAAAGTTGTCAGTAAAACTTTACAGTTAACATATCAACATCATCTCAAAATTATCAGCCCCATTTGGTGATCTGCTGGTCTTTACTATGGTTTGATATTTACAACTCATTAGACCAAAAGGTCCTGATGTTCCAGGAGAGATTTACAGTAAAAAAAACCCAAGGTTCTTGACAGATACTCTTTACAAGAATGCAAGACTCCAAAACTTAGCTTAAAAAATAGGAAGAGGGAGCAGCTGGGTAGCTCAGTGGATTGAGAGCCAGACCTAGAGATGGGAAGTCCTAGGTTCAAATCTGACCTCAGACACTTCCCAGCTGTGTGACCCTGGGCAAGTCACTTGACCCCCATTGCCTACCCTCACCACTCTTCTGCCTTGGAGCCAATACACAGTATTGGCTCCAAGACAGAAGGTAAGGGTTAAAAAAAATAGGAAGAGAAATTTTTTAATTAAGAAGTCATGTTGAAATGGCCAGGATACAGTGTGCAAGGCTAGACACTGCCTCCCTGAGGAAATGGGATATGGGGATTCTATACCTGCTTTGACAGCAGGAGTTACAGGATGAGAAAAAGGGCTTGGGGTGAATCAGGAATGAGGTAATTCATTGAGATTGGGGGTATAAAGAATGTTCTGTGAAATTCAAAGGATGATTAGATTAGGTGCCACCCAGTACTAATCAGTTGGAACCTGGAAGTGCTTATCTATGTTAATTGAAGCTCTAGGGGAAAGTCCAAAGGGGAGTGGATGCTCCTAGAAGGGAATTTCTCTTGTCCCCTTTGACCTAGAATACTTCTGGAGTTTGGGGTGTCCAGAGGGAAACCTGTACTCCCATATCACCGAAAGCAAAACTTAGATGACTTGTCTAATTCAGCACATATTACCAGGATGTGATTTTTGATTAATATGGGATATATGTGATAAAATTTGCAAATTATTTTCTTTTGGTCTTTGGTACAGTTTAAACATGATTTTAGTTTCTCTTTAACAATCTAAAGTGGTTGTTAACACTTAATACTGGCTACTTATAAACTTATTATACTCACTTAGAAGAAAGATGTATTTAGCCAGGAAGACAAGAGCAAAATATAATTTTAATACTCATCCTCTGCTGTAGAACTCTAACTAGAAGTCTTCCTATTGGGACTTCAATTTCATGTGTCTAAAAATGATCTATCTACCCCCAAAACCACCTCAGCTTGCCTTCCTGACATTTGTATTTCTCAAAACGAAAACACTGAAGTCTTTAAATAGGGATGAAAACTGAGACATTACAGCAGTGATTCCCAAAGTGGGTGCCACCGCCCCCTGGTGGGTGCTTCAGCAATCCCGGGGGGCAGTGATGGCCACAGGTACATTTGGGGGTGGTGAATAGTTGTGACAAGGGGTGCTAAGTAATATTTTTTTCTGGAAAGGGAGTGGTAGGCCAAAAAAAGTTTGGGAACCACTGCATTAAAGCTAGTAAAACTCTCCTAGGTTTAGCATTCAGCCTCTAGGTAATGTGAAGATGGGATTAACTCTCCCTTTTCTATTTTTAGATTTAATCACCAGAAGTGTATATACCCCATTTTATCCTTAAGTGGGGGAGGTCTGTGATCCACATATGCAAAAGTGGGTGATGATTCAGAAATGACTGACTGTCCCCTGGGCAGTCCTAAAAAAAGCTAAAGCTACAATTGGTCCATGTAAAGTGGAAGGAAGGTATAGGAAGTGACAAAAAGAATGATCTTTAAAAGCAGTTACAACTTCCTATAAGGCCAGTTGTTCATAGTTCTAGTTGGAGTTGGAGTTCAAGTTGGAGGCTGGTGAAGGAGCTCCTTCATGGATCTGAGACTCTGAAATCTTGTGAGACAGTTCTTGAATCTCCCTTTGAACTACCACATGAGTGAGTGCAAAGGCTGACTCCTTTTCCTGGCTTTCTGGGAGGACTAGCCTCCAGAGAGGCCTCCTTTTTGGAGAAGGCCCCATGGCTGGAATCCTTGTTTAGTTTACCTCTGGACCCCCCTTTGCTGGGGCCTCTGAAGCCCTGCCTGGTTCAAACCAGGCCAGAGTAATTATCTATTCTTTCTCTCTCACTCTCTCTCTCTCACATTACCTTTACTTATACTCTTCCTCCTTTTTGTAAATAAATTGCCATAAAAAGTCATTCTAACTTGAGTAATATATTTTCAGTGACCACATTTTTATACATTTAGTCCAACCTTTAATTTCTTAACCCTTTCATTCATCACATGAAGGAGTGTGGGGCTAGAAGGAATAGGAGCTGAGAGTTTCAAAAGAACAATGAAGTATTTAATTCTCATTTTCTTCCTCTGCCTGAAGACAACTGGCATTTAATTTCAAATTTCTCCTTTGTCCTTTAAATTGTTCACAATCCTTCATAAGTGTAATATTTAAGGGCTATCTTACCTAGATATGGAACTATGACTGATAACTACAAAGTGAGCTGCATTTATTAATTTAAAACAAGGAGCTGTAGTGAAGGACACCATTGAATTATTCGTGGCATAAAGAGCAAGACAAGATTTGAACCTAAATTAATAAATTCCCTATGATTTAAAAAAAATCTTAATATTGCTGCTCTGAGAAAATTCTGAAAGAATCTTTCTAAGATTCATTCTTGTGAGCAAGTAACCAGGGAAGAAAAAGAAACCACATGACTTAGAACTAACTATCCTCTTCAGCTATTTACTTCTGAGTAAATAGGTAGATGGAGTCAAGATGGTCTCTTGGAAGCAGCAAAGTCAAGTCCTCTGTGAAAACTCTTACACACCAATGAAAATCAAAGTGCTTCAAGAAACCAAATACAAAAGCAGGACAGAGTTGGGGGACCTTCCTGCTCAATTCAACTTAAATGGTACACAGAGAAGGCTGAATTCTTGGGTTTAAGGGAAAGAAAGATGAAAGGTCCCAGGATCTCTCCCACACCTACTGCATTGAGAATCAGGCTGTTGCTGGGATCTCGGGGCAAGGGCTCCAGCCTAGAGGGAGTGCTTGCTACCACAGCTTCAGGAGCCTCAGGGCTCTGACCACAGCCTGTGTGGAGACAACTGGAGGAGAGGGGCAGAGGGAAGGGCAGCCTGGTCCCAGTCTTCAGCCACCACTCTGCATCTTGGGCCTCTGCTTCCAGAGGTTTTGGCCTCAGGGCACATCTAGCTCCACACTACTTATCTATCAATAGGGAAGATAAGAAACCTTTAGAGGACAGAGAAGCTCAGTCTCCAACACCCCTCCCCTAATGACAGTGCTGAGAGCCCCAGTGAGAATCCAGCTGACTAGGATCCCAGTGGGAAGGCTGCAACCATGAAAGAGTACCTTGGTACCACCACAGGAAGCTCAGAGCTCTGACTTGGCAACTGGCATGGAAGAGGCTTGCAGAAAGGAGTAGTGAGGAGGACCAAGAATAACTACCTTAAGCCTCCGCAGCTTCACCTTCACCTTCAGCTTCTGCTGGCAATTGGGGAAGATCTGGTCTCAGGGCTCATTAATACTCCATCAGCCTAATCTAGTTAAGCAGCAGAGCAGAAAAGAAGCCCCTTCAGGGCAGACTAACCCAAATCCACAGATCTAGCAAATAAACAGAGGAGTAAGATTACAGTGAATGAAAGGGGGCAAAGGGAAAAAAAAATATGAGTAAACAACAGAAAAATAAAAAAGAAATTACAATCAATAGCTTCTATCCAGGTAATGAATAAAGAACAAATGGAACAGAGGAGGACCAAGGAACACCAAGCAAAACCTCAAGAACTCTAGCAAACTAGACACAGGCTTTGGAAGAACTAAAAAAAAAATTCAAAAAACAATTAAGGAAGGCTGAAGAATTGAGAAAATAACTTAAAAAAGTAAAATAGGTCATCTGGAAACAGAGGCACATGAATTAAAACAAGCAAACAAAAAAATAATGGCTTAAAAGCCAGAATTGACCAGCTTGAAAATGAAGCAAAGGAAAGATGACCTACAAAGAAAAATCAATCAGAAAGAGGATGACCAAAAAGCCAGGGATGAAATTCAGTCCTTAAAAATTAGAATCAAACAATTAGAAGCAAATGATTTCACAAGGCAACAAGAGTCTATAAAACAATCAAATGAATGAAAAAATTGAGGAAAATATATGAAACACCTTGTTGATAAAAGAACAGACCTGGAAAATAGATTCAGAAGAGACAATTTAAGAATTATTGGATAGGGGCAGCTGGGTAGCTCAGTGGATCAAGAATCAGGCCTAGAGACAGGAGGACCTAGGTTCAAATCCAGCCCAGCTGTGTGACCCTGGGCAAGTCACTTGACCCCCATTGCCCACCCTTACCACTCTTCTACCAAGAAACCAATACACAGAAGTTAAGGGTTTAAAAAAAAAAAAAAAGCAAACCCGGCCTCAGCCACTTCCCAGCTGTGTGACCCTGGGCAAGTCACTTGACCCCCATTGCCCACCCTTACCACTCTTCCACCTATGAGACAATACACTGAAGTACAAGGGTTAAAAAAAAAAAAGCAAAAAAAAAGAATTATTGGATTACTGAAAAATCTTGAGTTATGAGTAATTAGAGTAGTGAGAAGAAAAGAGTTTGGTGTAAGTGAGGTTCAGAGTACGGTAATCCTTTCCTAGGCAATTCCAAGACATTTTTATGACTCATAGAATGAAACCTGAACCAAAGAAAGGATGGCTAGTAGCAATAGAAGGGAGTTGTTGAAAAAGAATCTGACCTGCTGTCACATATTCAGTTTCTTTTTCTTCAGCCAGCCTTGTTAGAAAATGTAACCTAAAGCTTAGGTTCTGGAGTTACAACTTGAGTTTATATTCCACCTCTGACTTTTACAGCCTATGTAATTTTGGGCAATTCATTTAACTCTCTTGGCCTCAGTTTTCTCATCTGAGAGGGTTGGACTGGAAGACTTCTAAGAGTCCTTACAGTTTTACATATTTGATCCTATGAGTTCCTTAGAAGACCAAAGCAGAAGACCCACTAATTAAAAAGAAAATCATGGAAAATCCTACTTTGTAGAAATGGAAGAAGAAGAAGGATATAACTGGTGACCTCTGTTCTAAATTCCTATGGCTGTACCCAAATTTTTCTTCTCCCAAGAGTTGATTCATGACTCTTCCTATTGCATTCTAAACTTCATCAGGGAACAGAGATGAAGGATGACCTAAGTTGCTGAAGACCAGGCTGAGTTGAAGCGAGGTAGTCAAGGATGTGGGCTGAGATGAAGCAAGTAACAAGATGAAACTGAGATCTGAGACTGAGAATGTAAATTAAGTGTAGAAGTTCCAAATTATCCATGGTTTCACTTTCCTAAGATCTGGGTGAGCTGAGTAGGACAAATGCCTCCTTTCTCTGTCAATCGTTGAGAGGCCAAAGAGCACTGAGATGAAAGGCAGAGGCAAGGAGAGAGAACTGTCTGTAGAGGGTTGGGTACTGTTAACTTGAAATCTGGAGACCCCGTGTTTGTCCCTGTCCCCTGGGAACTTGCCCTTGGGGAAGTCCCAGACTTGCCCATTTCAGACTGAACAATAAACCTTAAAGTATTTAATGGTCCCAGTTCAGGTGGGACTAGTAGATCTATGTTAAGCACCACTTTGTCCTAGTGGTTTCTCCTACTGTGTCAAAGTCCTCTCCCAGGTAGCCCAGCCCTAGGCTGGACTTTTTCCTTTTGTATCCATTGTAAAGCATCAGCCTCTCCCTGATAATCCTCATTTCCTTGTAGCCATGGTAATGCCAATGAATCATATTTCCCTGTCCTTAGTTCCCGGAATGGTATGTAAGTTCCCCAAGTTCCATGTTCTTTGGAGTATTATCTAACCAGGGGATCCTCTGAGATACTGTTTCCAGAGTCCCAGAGCCCTTGGCTTTTAGTGGTTTTAGTGCTTAACTCTGTGTGGTGGCCAGGTATTGAACACTCTCTTTCCTGATTAAAGACTTAGTTTTATCTGACTACTTTCATAGTTCTGGTTTTTTTTTTTTTCAGAGTTGACAGTGCTATCTATTGTTTCAGATATCCACTAAGAGTCTTATAATGAACCCCCCCACAGATAAGGGGAGACTATTATATAGCATTATGTAATGATATACATTGTACTTTGTTATTAATGTAATCAATGTTCGTAATGTCTTACTGTATATTTAATTTGTGAATTAAAATTTATTATTATGAATTAAATTAAATTCAATTTGTGAAATAAATTTAAATTGTAAATTAAACATACAGGTGTAGAAGAAAACCACAGGGTCAGCAAGTGTTTGCTTCTATTTGTGGTTTCAGCCATCCATCGAAGTTCTTGACTATATTTCCTCGGGATCTGGGAGCCCTACTGTAAATGTTTAGATGGTTTACATGGAAGCTGGAAAATAAGTCAAGCCCCCTTACAAATACAAGTAAAACATGCTTGTTTAAACTGATCTCTCAGGATATTTCAAATCTTGTTCTCTCAGAGTAGAAAGGAAAGTTTGTATTTCACCACCATGTAAAATTGTATAATATTGAAAGGAAAGTTCTTTCTTTGGGCTTTTATCCTGTTTAACAAGACAAAACTCGGCAAAAAGAATTAAATGGAATTCACTAAAAGGATGACAAGGTAGTAATACTCGACTGACTGAAATCTTAAAGTGGTCTAGATTTTTATAAGACAATTTATATAGGTTCATGTCATTAAAAGAGGTTGGGTCCTTGCATCTCAGTTCTTTGCCAAAGTAGGAAATAGTTGATAATTTGCAGATAGTTGTACAAACATCAAAGATAAGTACATGGCAATGAGTATGTAGTGAGAAAAGACCCAGACCAGGTGTCTCTTTCCCTAAAAACAGTCTCCCCAAAACTGATAAGCAAGATTGGAAACAATGGGTCACTAAGTCAACGTAACTTTCTTTTTTTTTTTTTCCTTTAAGACTCTGACCTTCTGTCTTGGAGTCAATACATAGTATTGACTCCAAGGCAGAAGAGAGGTAAGGGCTAGGCAATGGGGGGGTTAAGTGACTTGCTCAGGGTCATACAGCTGGGAAGTGTCTGAGGCCAGATTTGAACCTAGGAACCTCCCATCTCTAGGCCTGGCTCTCAATCCACTGAGATATCAGCTGCCCCAACATAACTTTCAATAAGTTCTTCTTTGAGAGGTTATTCTTAATCTTTTTTTCACAGATTAAGGGTTATCTAGAAGTTACTATTGTTGTGGGAGTTTTGAGGTGAAATCCCAGATTCAGGACAGGTTACCTTTGTGAGACTCTAAAACTTAGATTAAAAATAAAAAGAGAAATTGATTATTTGGAAGTCATGTTGAAAGACTGGGAGAGAGTATACAGGTGGAACACTGCTATCCCAAGGAGATGGAGTATAGGGATTTGATGTCCCTTTCACAAGAGGAGTTACAGGATAAGAAAATGGGGTGGAGTGAATCAGGAATGAGGTAATTCATTGAGATTGGGGGTATAAGGGATGATCTGTGGAATTCAGAGGATGATTAGATTAGGTACCACATTATGCTTCTCAGAGTGGAACCAGGAGGTGCATATCTAGTATCTATGTTAATTGAAGGTCTTGGGTAGTGATTCCCAAAGTGGAAGCCACCACCCCCTGGTGGGTGCTACAGCGATCCAGGTGGGGCAGTGATGGCCACAGGTGCATTTATGTTTCCTGTTAATTGCTATTAAAATTAAAAAAAAATTAATTTCCTGGGGACTAAGTAATATTTTTTCTGGAAAGGGGGTGGTAGACCAAAAAAGCTTGGGAACCACTGATCTAGGGGAAAGTTCAAAAGGGAGAGTGGATGCTCCTAGAAAGGAATTTCTTATGTTTCATTTGATCTAGAACATTTTTGGAGTTTGGGGTATCAAAAGAGAAATCTGTACACCTAAATCACTAGGACTTATTTCATGAATATTAGATTATTTAATATAATGTCCAAACTGATATTTCTGGCTTTAAGAAGGTTATAACTTTTACTGGTACATTCTCATCCTCTGTCTTGGTCTAGATGTTTTGTCTCCATCTATCTCTTTGTCTTTCTCTCCTCTGTTTCTCTATTTACTCTGTCTCTCTCGGTCTTTGTCTTGGTTTCTATCCATCTCCATCCCTCTTGTCTACATTTCTCTACCAACCTCCCTGTCCTCCCTGCCCTTTCTATGGCAGATAACTTTCTGTGAGGAGGCTCAAGATACAACTTGCTTTAGCAGAAAGAATCTTGGATTTTGGGGGGAAAGCATCTGATTCTTCCTTGTTTCCTCTGTGAAGGTGGGTCAGGTCCTTTCAGGGAAATACATCTGACTGACAAGATAAACAGGCCAAGTTTTGTTTTCTCCCCAAAATGACACTGTAGAAACTGAAACTTTCTAAGAGCAGTAACCTTCTCAGATCAATTGAAGAAAACATCATGCAGATAAGTAGGATCGAAAATGTGCTCTACTCAAATTGGCTAGGACCAAAATGAATATTTAGTATAATTAGGTATGACTAACCTGTGCTCTGATAAGCTAGCTTCCAAGTATAGATTACAACTTTCTAGTAACCAGCCAATGGTGAACGAGGGGAGGAGTTTTCTTGCATCAGGGACTAGGATAAAAGAAGGCTGCTTGCTTCCTACTTTATACTTGCTTGCTGGCTGTATCATTGGCTTGTGAGTACACATTCTCATGAGGATGAAATAATAGAGCCTTTGCCACACCGATACAGAGTTCACCTTCATTCCTCTCAATTTACTCTTCTGGACTCATTTTCTCTTCTATGAAATGAGATATTTGGTCCAGAAGAAACTTTAATATCCTTATACCTTCATATGTAAGAATGCATGACCTCTGGCATGCACTGAAAGGTCCACATGCACATTTTAAATACTTCTGGAATTTTTTATTTTTATTTATTTCCATCTTGATAGTGGTTTGATAAACAGAGATCTGTTTCCTACCCAATATTTTAGGAATAAATCCATTCTCTTGAAAAGTGATCATTTGAATGGGGGGTGTGAGAAGGAAACAAAGATTTGAAAAAATTGTCTTTTCTAATATTTGAAGGAAATGTTTAATACATGACTGAAAATGTGGTCTGTTCACATTAGGGATTTTATTTTTAAGTTTTCCCATCTGAAAGGACTTTTGGTAATGTTGGCCTTCCTTTGCGGAAGAAACTTTTCTAGTCAGAACATTTTTTTTTTGACAATACTAGCTTCTGCTAATTTTCAATCTTTTATGAATCACTTCCATTTTAAACACTGCTTTCCCTGATAGCATAGTAAGAAATTATTAATTTTTTTATGTTGAATAGAAAGCAAAATGTTTGAAGTCATATGAAAATTTTTAATTTTTTGTTACATTCAAGCAGTTCTGTATAGTCTTACTTTTCAATGAGAGAAAATTAACTTTTTTGTTAGCAGACTTTAAGCAATATTTATTTTTTAAAATATACACTATTCAAAGTATGATTTCTTGGAGTTTAGTGGGCTCTCCCACTATAATTTCTTTTTATTCCAATATAAAAATGTAATTATGAAGAAAAGATAGTCTTCACCCTTTAGGGATTAGAATTTATACCCCAAATTACCTTTTTCATGTGATAATTCTTTATTGAATCAGAATATTCATCCTTTAAGTACAAAGAAACAATTCTTTGATTAACCTTTTCAAATCTGAACATTCCTGGCTGATAGTTTAGACTGTCTATAAGTTCATGAATATTTAGAATTTCATGTGGAAAGATGCTTTGAAATGAATATTCTAGTTGTTGCTAATGTTTTGATAATTTCAATGTTTCCTTGAGGCAGCTATAAAATCTATTTGGAAGATCAGATAAAATAAAAATCAGCAGTAAAATATGTTATCCAGCCATGAACAGGTTAGCAACTTACTTTCTGTTCTAATTTAGGGATTTTGGGACATTTTTATGCCAGAAATAATTTTACAAACCTTTTCATTCCCTTAAACTTAGATGCCCTGGACATGTTCACACACATCTTTTCTGGAAACTAAAATTAAATGTGTCTTTTTTAATGCAACTCCTTGTGGGCAAGTATCGTTTTTTGGTTATTTGCTTTCTTTCCCTTTCTTTTTGTTTAAAACTAAGCACCTAGAACATATTAAGTGTTTATTTAAATTCATATAGTTTGATTGAATGAATAAACATATTCAATGGCTACAAAACAGCCTCTCCTATGAAATTATAGCTACTCTCATGTTAACCTGAAAAAAAAAGAAACACAAACTACCAATGCAGTTATAATAATAGGTATTTAATTGGAGCAGACAGATTTTAATCTGGGAAGCCACATAAACTGGTAGTACCAGAGGGACTTCAGCTGAACTACAGAAAAGTTAGTGCTTAAATAGATTTTAGGAAAAGGAAAGATAAACAGCTAGCTTACATTAAGTTCACAGAAGCTTGAAGAAGCTATTCAGAGGCTAGGGTGATTGGAAAGGCATTTAAGGTATGATTGCCCTCTTTTAATTTCAGCTCTCATATTTCTGTGAAGGACACAAGACAAATTCATAGTCAATTTATAGTCTTTTATCTTTTTTGTTCTTTGTTTTAATACTGGCAAAAGGTTTGGGAAAGAGTCAATCTAGAAATAACTATGAATAAAACACTTTTCCTTTTCTAGGTCTCAGGTTTTCTCATTTTAAAAAAGAAATGATTGGCCTAGATTATCTATAAAGTCCCATATAGTACCAAATTCAAATATTCCTGTGAGTAAAATGCTGATACCAAAGAAACCAAAAGAAAATTAGAGTATAAAATTTATTCCCTCTTTGCAGTTCCCTTTTAAACTGATTTGCCATGTGACTGATGATGTTATTTGGCTGCTGTGCCATTGTGTGAAAAGAATTATCATTGATTACAATGTTCACTGAATGGAAAGAACTTCTTTCTATGAATTATGAAGAATTGTAATCAAAGATAATTTGGGCAGCAATTTTCTTCGTAGCACAATTTGAGAGCATTTGAACTTGAAACCACCAAGAATATTCCAAATACAAATATTAAAGAAAACCTTTATTACCTGCCTGTAGGGAGGTGCTGACATCTTTCACATTTTATTCTTCATTGTTCCCCCCCAAAATATTATGAATTGTGGATTAGAGGTCTAGATTGGGTTTCAGAAGACCTGGCTTCTAAGTAAATGTCATTGATCTTGAATCTCAGTTTCTCCTCTACCAATTTTGTACTTGCATATATAGCCATTCGGAGTTGCAAAGAACTTCACAGATATATTTTCATTTCATCTTTATAACTGTGTTGTTACATGTCATCAGGACTCTCTAGAAAGCAAATTATTTGGCTTCTCCAAATGAAGAAACACAATCAGAGAGTCTCAAGGCTTGTGTCAATCCCTGTTATACTCAGAACCTATGTAATTTCAGGCAAGTCACTTATCTGCTTTCAGTTTTCTCTTCTGTAAATTGAAGAGAATTAGTCTAGCTGGCTAATGACATCCATTCTAGCTCTAAATCTATAATGCTAAGATCCAATTCATTTCATTTTTCTTACCTTCTGTTTCTTTATTTTAAAAAAAGATTGTTAGGAAAATTATTATTTTTTAAAGTTTTCCCCCCCTAAATACAAAGACCTTGATTAATCTTACTGATTTTATGTGGGAGTGATTAACACATAGAAGTACTCCTATACTTTTTAAGTAACCTAGTTTAAAAAGCTACCAGAAATATTATTTAAAGGAGGGATGTATTAAAAAACCTGAAAACATATTCAATACTTTTCAGGGAAAATATAGTTTAACTTGCTTGGGGGAATGAGTCAGGTTATTGCTTTTAACAAAAAACTATCCTAAAAAGAATCAATACTAAGATGATTGTAAAATAACCATTGTCCTCAAGAAAACTTATATTCTAATGGAGGAAGCATTACATATTTATACTGGAATATCCTGAATATATATATATATGTGTGTGTGTGTGTGTGTGTGTATGTGTGTATATATATATATATATGTATGTACATATATATATGTATAAATTTAGTTGAGTATGGAAGTGGAACAAGTTGAGAAAAGATACCAGCAGTTGATGAGACCATAAACGACCTCATGAAAAACTTGCTGCTTGAGCTGAATTATGACAGATTCCAAGAGATAGAGGTGAATGAAGAAAGCTTTCTAGGCATATTTGACAGCTGGGACAAAGCCACAGAGAAATTAAGATGGAGTGTTATATGTGAAAACCAGCAAGAAGGTCACTTTAACTAAATTGTAGAGTGTGGAAAGGGGAATAATGTATAATAAAACTGGAAAGGTAGTTTGAGGCTAGATTTCAAAAGGTTTTAAATGTCAGAGGACTCTAGATTTGATTGTTGAAGTCATAAAGAACCAAAGGTGTTTATTGAAGAGATTTGGAGAAACAGGTTTAGAATTGCACTTTAGGAAAATCACTTCAATAGTTATGTGGAGGTTGGATAGGGTAGCTAAGAGGAGGATGGAATGAAATTAGGAGAGACTGGATTTGGGGTGGTTAACCTGTGGCACACATGCCAGAGACGGCATGCAGAACTCTCTCTGTGGGCATGCTCACCATTGCCAGCCAGAAGTCATTACTAGTAAGGCAGAGGGACTTGGGGCAGAGCTGTTCCCCTCCCTCTCTCCATGAGCTTGAATACATTCCTCACTTCCACTACCCCTCAGCCAATGGGAGTGCTTCTTCCCTCCCCTATCTAAGAGAAGGCAGTTGTGGGGGAGGGGCATTCAGTTTCTGGGGGATGGGGGCACTACACTTAATCTCTAAAAAGTTCTCTATCATTAGACTAGACCAGTGATGGGCAAATTATGACCCCTGGGCCAGATGCGGCCCCTGAAATGTTCTATCTGGCCACATGACATTATTCCTAATCTGATGAAAACAAGTAGGATACAATACATTGAAACCTTGAAAGAGTTTCCTTAGAAACAGACTGAAAGATGAGCATTTCCTTTCCTTTGGCCCCCTCTTTAAAAAGTTTGCCCATCCCTGGACTAGACTATTAGAAGATCTATTAATGGGTCAAGTCAGGTGACTTTGAGTCTTCCTTTTATCATTGTTAAAATAAGCACTGGAACTAGAGAATACTTAAAGTTGTTTCCTACTCTGACATTGCACAGTATTTTATTTTCTAATTGCTGGCCTACAGTTGTACAATTCTTTCATCTTTTTAACTTTCTTCTTAATAAAGAAAAATTCACAATTTGAGAATAATTAATAAAACCTCTTAGATTTATCAGAAATTAGATGTAATTTTATAATGACTATTTAAAAAGTACTACTTTTACTTAGGTTTCACAAATGAGCACTGAAAAATCAATTAAAAGACTGTACAATTGATCCTATTTAGTAATTAAGAAATAAGACAAGTGGCCAGGAAGTAGTCTATTTCCATTGTCTTTACAATGTAAGCTGTTAGACTATACATCTTTCGTAAAAGCAGTGTCACCATCTGGTAACCTAAATAACTCATCAGTTGGTCATTTTGACAACAGAAAAAAAAGTACAAACCAACCATATTTTGGTCATTTTACATTTTTGTGGAATATCTTGTTAAAGCAGTTTTTCTTCAGACTTCCAAACTCGTGATTTTTCTATTTCTTATCAGCATCTCTCTGTGAATGCTATACTATTGCTTCCTTTCCTGTCTTCCTTGTAAAAAATTAACAAATAATATTGGAGATTTTATATTAAATTTATAAGTATTAGTAAAGAGAAAGAAACAGAGAAAGAAGAAAATTTTATCAGCCTAACTCAGCATCTTCAGCCAAGTTACTTCTGCTTCATCAGGTCCTAGAGTCTCCTTGGGTCCCGCTAAGCACATGAATGGGCCAGACAAATTAAGTCCAGAGCAGGCTTGAGTTCAGGAAGTGACCAGATCCCAAGAGCCAGAGTTCCTGAGTTCCCACCCTACAGTGGTCCCTGTTGCACCAGTGCCAGGATGGCCGCTCCTTTCACAAGCACCCAAAATGACAGAGCGCCTTCCCCCTTCTCCTGCCTCTTTTATATTGCCCATGAAGTTATACCTACCCTGCTTTCAGGGTGACAGTCTGGGTCACATGTTCTCCCGTCCAAGTGTATAATCACGCCATATTGTCTAGATCTCACCTGCCACACTGGCAAATTAAGACATATGATTCTGTGATCCTTATTAGGTGAGATTTCTGGAATGTGCTGGTCCCCTAGATAATTAATTCACACATTCTGTACACCAAGATACTTAATCTGTCACTAATTCTTATTGATTATTCCCTTATGAAAAGGAGAATTTTACAAATATTAATCATCCTATATCTGTACCCCAAGAATCATCAGCCTCATTATCATTACATATACTCTATAGCCAATCACAAGTCCCCACATTGAATATTCCCCTTGTCCTAACTATCATGACTTTGTGAATAACCATAGCTGATTTTTTCTGTCCTTCAAAGACAAAACTATTTATAGTTGTTTCCATTAAATTCACCTTCTTTTTCCTTAAAGCAATTGTGTAGATTATCCCAAACTATGCTCTATTGTAATTTCTTTCACTAAAATCATTATAATGGCTACCTGAGATTACTTTTTCCATACTTCTTTATCTTTCAATATTAATCTCATGTTGTTCCTCTGTCACTTCAGGAATTTTATTTCTGTAGCTATTTACATATTTAGATTCAATCAAGTTTCATATTTTTGTCATTGAATATATATGTTCAAGTTAAATCCATAGGAATTTATTGGGCCTCTGCTATGTGATAGCCACTGGACTGAGATCTAGAGATACAAAAAAAAAACAAACAAAAAAACAAAAAAAAGAAGCTCCCTCCCTCTAGGAACTCATAATCTAATATCATCATATACAAAGAAAATGTGTTCAAGAAGGATGATATCATTAAAAACACAGCAGATTCCTGAAGGAATCCAGGCTACTTACTTCCTCTTTTCAGTTCTGAAAGCAGTTCATTGTCTGACTATAGTTATGTTCAAGATATTCATGAATTTTTAAACCATTATCCTCTATCTCTATGATTCAATGCAAACCCTTAGCAGAAAAGAGCAAAAACAAAAATGGTCTTTAGAAAATATGATTCAAAATTAAGCAACAAAAGAGTTCAAAAGTACAACTGTATACTACTCAGATGTGTGCAGCATGAAAGCTTTCTCCAAGAAGAGAATAAGAAAGCACAAATACCAAAAGCAGCAGCAGCAACAAACAAGAAAGCTTATTGTTAATGGACTAGAAATGATCAATTTTTGTCTGGTCCATCAGATCATTGTTAACTGCTAAACACATCTATTTCCTCATCTCTAAAACTTTGATGAGAATTGATGTACAATTCTGATGTACAATGTAGCATCTTCAATAAAAAAGATAAGGAAACAGGAATATTTTATTAATGATGGTGATGATAAATCTGTCAGTTAACAAACATTTATTATACATTTTCCACATTTAAAGCACTCTGCTGGGAGCATAAATACAAGAAAGATGTCCCTCCTTCAAGGAGCTTACATTCTTACTAGAGAAGATTGTATATAAAGAGGAGCTAGAAGGGGGAAAATGGTGGTGGCAAATGCATGTGATGATTTAGTGGTTTTGAAATGGTCAGGAAGGGATGTGGAGTCCTATTTCTAGATAACAGAACATGAAAATTCATCCACCTAGAAAAACCAAGGGTGATTTATCGAAGAATAACATCAAGCATCTACTCAATCTAAACCTTTGAAAGGAAATACTGAATACCTTTATCTCATCAGACTAGCACACAATCTAATTTTAAGCCACTTTTCAAACTGTACACTTTTAGTACTGAAGAAAAGCTCAAATGTATTAAATTCACAGAAATCACTGATGATTACTTTTTACTAAGTCATTGAGAAGCATAGAAGTGCTCTGTGCAATGTATTCCTTAGTGGTTAATTCAGTAAATCTTTAACCAACTTAAGTAATTAAACATCATTGCCCTTAGGCATCTCATTTAACAATCATAAATTAAGAATAAGCTATAGCTATTAGTTGATAAAATGTAGAAAAATGTATTTCAAATTGAAATATAAATATAGCAAAGATATGAAACTAACTTTTTTTCTTCTAATGCTTTCATTATTCTTAATGCATTGATAGTTTTTTTTTTCTCTTTTTTTTTTTCTTTTTTTTTTAAACCCTTGTACTTCGGTGTATTGTCTCATAGGTGGAAGATTGGTAAGGGTGGGCAATGGGGGTCAAGTGACTTGCCCAGGGTCACACAGCTGGGAAGTGGCTGAGGCCGGGTTTGAACCTAGGACCTCCCGTCTCTAGGCTTGGCTCTCAATCCACTGAGCTACCCAGCTGCCCCCCGATAGTTTTTTATAAACGAGTGAAATACTATGTTTTGATAATGTAGTATTCTTATACAATGGCTATCTATGCAAAATCAATTATAATGTAGTTACTTTTTTAAATTAATGAAAAGCTATACAAGAATTTGTAATTTTATACTAAAATTTCAAAAGCAGTCTACAACTTCTCTGGGTGATAAGAAATGTGTTTCCTCTTTATAATTAAAAAAGGAAGAATATTACAGTTTCCTGTATATCACTGTAGTCATATTAAGGATAAGCACTATATTGATTTCCTTTGAACTATTAATAAGAACAGGAAAGCAGGAAAGAGATGACATCAGAGTTATCTCTATGACACTAGCAGAATATTAGGAGTGGATACAATATTTATGTGATCATTATAATAATTGGGAAGGTAAAAGTTTTGCAAAATAATTAATAGTCCTAGAATCAGATGTGGATATAAATTGTAGCTCTACTACTAACTATTGATGTTGTAAAAGTCACATAAACCATCTTATACTTTAATTTCTTTATCTTGGAAATGAAGTTAAATATGTACATGTAAATCAGCAGCCATTGCTGTGAAGTAAGCTTTTACTAAGGATGCCTTTCATTATCTTTCCCTTGGAATTCTTTTTAATATAATTTTTAATATTTATTTTAAATACACTATTATTTTTAAATGTTCAGTTCAAAACTGACCCTTCGTTTTCTCCCCAACCAACTAAAAAGTCAAGTAAAAAGATATTAATTGTACCTGCAAATAATGCAACATATTTTTTCACAATTGTAATATAACAAAAATAAATAAATATAAAGAAAGTGAGAAAATTATATTTCAATTTGCTTTTAAAGATCAACAGTTCTCTCTCTGGAGGTAGATAACATTTTTTTATTATGTCCCTTAGATTGTCTTGGACCATTTTATTGATCAGAGTAGCTAAGTATTTTTTTTTTAACCTTTACTTTCTGTCTTGGAGCCAGTACTATGTATTGGCTCCAAGGCAGAAGAGTGGTAAGGGTAGGCAATGGGGGTCAAGTGACTTGCCCAGGGTCACACAGCTGGGAAGTGTCTGAGTAGCTAAGTATTTTTAAGTTGATTATCATTACCATATGATGTAACTCTGAACAAAAATATTCAGATTATTCTCACTTCACATTAGATTGGTTTACATAGGATTGCAGGTTTGTTTTTTTTATTTTTTTGTTTGTTTTTTTGTTTTTCAAACAGAAACACCATCCTTCATCATTTCTTTTGGAACAATAATACTCCATCAAAATCATATACTACAACTGTGATGGTGAGAGTATGGCACACATGGCAGAGATGGCACACAGAGACCTCTCTGTGGACACCTGCAGACCCTGGCTTTCATGGCTAGAAGCCCTGCCCTGCTCCAAGTGCAGAGTAGTGGAGCACTGCATGCAGTCAGGAGATGGGGCATGCAGTTGGGGGCAGGGCATGGTACACAGTGGGGGATGAGGCATAGTAAACAGTCTGGGGGGTGGGTGAGGCACGTCATGGGGTCCCTAAAAATTCCAAAAGGTTCACCATCACTGTACTACAACTTGTTCAGACATTCCTCAAATAACAGGGATATGCTTAATTTCTAATTCATTTCCACTTTTTAAGAACTGCTCTAAATATTTTACATGTAAAATTCTTTCCGTTTTTTCTTCAATCACTTTGAGATATTTATTTATTAGTTGGGTCATCATAAGGTATGCAAAGTTTCAAACTTGTTCTCCAAAATAGTTGGACTAATTTACAACTCTTACAGTTTATTATCTATTTACACTCATGCCCTCCAGCATTTGTCATTTTTGATATGTATGAGGAGGTACCTCAGAGTGATTGTAATTTGAATTTCTCTAATCAATAGTGATGGTTTTTTTTATATGGCTATTGATAGCTTTGATTTTATCTTCTGAAAATTACCTATTCGTATGCTTTGACCCACTTATCAATTAAGGAATGACTTTTTTAAAAATAAATTTGTTATTTCCCTTGATATTCTTGATCTTTTGTTCTTCCAAATGAACTTTGTTATAGTTTTTCCTAATTCAGTAAAAAAAGTTTCTTGGTAGTTTAATAGGTATGGCACTAAATAAGTAAATTAATTTGGGTAGGATGATCATTTTTATTATGTTAGCTCATCCTACCCATGAGCAATGAATGTTCTTCCAATTGTTTAGATCTAGTTTTAATTGTTTGGAAAGTGTTTTGCAGTTGTGTACATATAATTACTGTGGTTTTTTTGGTAGATAGATTCCTAAGTATTTTATATTGTGTAAGGTGATTTTAAATAGTATTCCTCTTTCTAACTTTTGCTGTTGAGATGTGTTGGAAAAATATAGAAATGCTGATGATTTATGTGCATTTATTTTGTATCCTGCAACTTTGCTAAAGTTGTTGATTATTTCCACTAACTTTTTAATTGATTCTCTAGTATTTTTTAAATAGACCATCATCATATCATCTGCAAAGAGTGATAGCTTAGTCTCTATAGAGAGCCAGCTCTATATGGTAGGGGTCCTGAGTGGCGTATGGTGGCATAGAATTGTTAAGACAGGAGAAAGAAAATGAGAACAACCAGACTAGTGGTTAGCCCCATGCTGATCTGAATTCTGTGGGCTTTGGAGTTTATTATATACTGATTTCAAACAAAGAATACAAAGAAAGAGTCACAGCTATGAAGGGGTAACAAATCATACACAACCCATTAAAGTCTAAAGAGTAAAGGTATAAATACAAAGACAATGGCCAAATTCCAACAATCAATTAGTAGGGGATAATTCTAGGAGTGGAAATATTTTATGGAGATGCTCACTAATTGAGTGCTGTCTTCCTGGATTATAGGTTTGCACCTGGTCAAATAAAGTCCAGACTAAAGGCTCCAATCTTATCTAAGTATGCAGTCTTATCTAAGTAATGTTTGTTAGGTTTCAGGCTTCTTAATTAACAAGGAGATAAATTTTTAACTCAGTAGATGTTGGTCTGCTAAGGACTCAAAGCTTTTCAATAAGTCTATAATGTTTTTCCAATAAGAAAAGGTATGGATCATAAGAGTTATCAAAAGATTGGTCTCAGATTTTTATCTATTCTCTTATTGGCTTCCCACAAGTCTCTTCATTGCCTATTTTAACACCTTCAATTTCTTTTTCTTCTCTAATTGCTACTTCTAGTTTTTCCAGTACAATGTTAAATAATAGACGTGATAATGGGCATCCTTATTTCATCCCTGATCTTATTGGGAAGGCTTCTAATTTTTCCCCATTGTATATGATGCTTATTGATGGTTTAAGATATATTCTGATAATTATTTTTAGGAAAGGCCCTTCTATTCCTCTACTTTCTAGCGTTTTCAATAGGAATGGGTGTTGTATTTTGTCAAAGGCTTTTTCTGCATCTATTGAGATAATCATGTGATTTTTGTTGGTTTGCTTGTTGATATGGTCAATTATGTGAATGGTTTTCCTAATATTGAACCATCGTTGCATTCCTGGTATAAGTCCCACCTGATCATAATGAATAACCCTCATGACCACTTGCTGGAGTCTTTTTTTCTTTTTTTTTTAAACCCTTGTACTTCCGTGTATTGTCTCATAGGTGGAAGATTGGTAAGGGTGGGCAATGGGGGTCAAGTGACTTGCCCAGGGTCACACAGCTGGGAAGTGGCTGAGGCCGGGTTTGAACCTAGGACCTCCTGTCTCTAGGCCTGACTCTCACTCCACTGAGCTACCCAGCTGCCCCGCTGGAGTCTTTTTACTGGTATTCTATTGAAGATTTTTGCATCTATGTTCATTAGAGAGATTGGTCTGTATTTTTCTTTCTCTGTTTTTTGATCTACCTGGCTTTGGGATCAGTACCATATTTGTGTCATAAAAGGAATTTGGTAGAACTCCTTCTTTGCTTATTATGTCAAATAGTTTGTATAGTATTGGAAGTAGTTGTTCTTTGAATGTTTAATAGAATTCATTTGTGAATCCATCTGGTCCTGGGGATTTTTTTCTTAGGGAGTTCTTTGATGGTTTGTTCAATTTCTTTTTCTGATATTGGATTATTTAAGCATTCTATTTCTTCTTCTGTTAATCCAGGGAATTAAAATTTTTGTAAATATTCATCCATATCACCTACATTGCTATATTTATTGCCATACAATTTGGCAAAATATTTTTTAATGATTGACTTAATTTCCTCTTCATTAGAGGAGAGATCTCCCTTTTCATCTTTGATACTGTTAATTTCGTTTTCTTCTTTCCTTTAATCAAAACTATCAATAAGCACACGAGAAAGTGTTCTAAATCTCTTATAAATAGAGAAATGCAAATCAAAACAACTCTGAGGTACAATCACACCTAGCAGATTGGCTAACATGACAGCAAAGGAAAGTGGTGAATGTTGGAGGGGATGTGGCAAAATTGGGACATTGATGTGTTGCTGGTGGAGTTGTGAGTGGATCCAACCATTCTGTATGGCAATTTGGAACTATGCCCAAAGGGTGCTAAAAGAGTGCATGCCCTTTAATCCTGTCATATCACTGCTGGGTTTATACCCCAAAGAGATCCTAAGGAAAAAGACTTGTACAAAAATATTTATAGCCACACTCTTTGTGGTGGCAAAAAACTGGAAAATGAGGGTATGCTCTTCAATTGGGCAATGGCTGAACAAATTGTGGTATCTGTTGGTGATGGAATATTATTGTGATCAAAGGAATAATAAACTGGAGGAATTCCATGTGAACTGGAATGACCTCCAGGAACTGATGCAGAGCGAAAGGACAGAGCCAGAAAAACATTGTACACAGAGACTGATACACTGTGGTAAAATAGAATATAATAGACTTCTGTACTAGCAGCAATGCAAGGATCCAGGACAATTCTGAGGGACTTATAAAAAGAACATTATCCACATTCAGAGGAAGAACTATGGCAGAAGAAACACAGAAGAAATACAAGTGCTTGAATACATGGGTTGATATGGATATGATTTGGGATGTAGACTCTAAACAACCACCCCATATTATCAATGATATGGAAATAGGTCTTGATTGATGACACATGTAAAAACCAGTGAAAATATACACTGGCTATGGGGATTGGGAGGGTGGAGTGGGTGGAAGGGAGAGTAAGAATATGAATCATGTAACCATGGAAAATTTTTCTAAAAATCAAAAATTAATCTCTATCTAAAAAAAATTAAAAAAATAAACTTGATCAGTTTCTTCTATATTTGAGATGAGGTCTCTATCAGGGAAACTTGCAGCAATTTTTTTATTCATTATCCATGATACTTTTTTTTTATCAAAATGCATTTTTTCTCATTATTTCATCAAAGCAACTGTTTTTTTTGGTTTAATTTTGTCTTAGATCATGATTATTACCATTCCATTTTTTACTTCAACTGAGGTAAAATATATTCTTCTCCACCCCTTTATTTTAACCCTGTGTGTATTTTTATTTGTGTGTTTCTTATAAAAATCTTATTTCTGTATCCTGGTTTCCAATTCATTCTGTTGTTTGCTTCCATTTTATAGATGAACTCATTCCTTTGACATTTATAGTTAAGATTACAAATTGTGTACTTCTTTCCATCTCATTTTCTCTATTTATCCTTCTCTCTCCCTTTTTATTTTTTCCCTCCTTAAAAGTCTGTTTTCCTTCTGAGCACTATCTCCCTTACCTACCCTTGTTTTTAGGGTCCTCTCCCAATATCTCTATATCTCTAATTCCCTTCCTCTGGTATTTCATCACAGCTTTTTTTAGTTTAATTTTTATTTTTTCCAGATTACATGTTTATCTAATTTTTAATAATAATTTTTGGACATTTTATGATCCATGTTCTCTCTCTACTTTTACCCTTTCTTCTCCTTTCATATTACAAAATAATTTGATATGGTCTGTTATCATACATTATATATTTCTATGTTTATCATATTGTAAAAGACATATCTCTTAAACTAGAGAAAAATTCATGGAGTTAATAAAGTGAAGAATCAGACTTCATTCATCTCTTCTGTGGAAGTGGATTGCCTTTTCTTCATGAGTTGCTTTGAGTTGTCTTGGAGCCTTATGTCATTGTTAAAACTTGTCATTCACAGTTTGTCATTGTATTTTATTGTTGTTAGTGTGTACAACATTTTCCTGGTTCTGCCCACTTCACTTTGTATCATTTCATACAAGAATTTCCAGTATTACAAGAAATTCCAAAAATTTTTATTTTATCATCTTGTCATTTTTTATGGAATTTTCCTTATGAAATTATTTCACTATAATAATATAGCACAACTTGTCTGACTATTTACAAACTGTTGGATCTACTTTCAGTTTCTGTTTCTTAGTACTAGATTATTTTGATGGATGCCTTTTTATAATACAGTTTGATGAAGCTAAGACATTTTTCATTTTTTTCATTAATTTCCTTAATATTTTTGGTTATTTGTTCTTCCAGATTAGTTTTATTATTATTTTAATCTATGTGAAATAATTTTTGGTTAATTTTGTTATGGCATTGAAAAGTTAAACTAATTTAGGTAGAATTTTCATATTATTATGTTGACTTAGCATATTCATGAACAATTAATGTTTTTCCTATCATTTAGATCTGTCTTTATTTGTGTGAAGTGATCATATAGTTCCTGGGTTTATCTTGACGGGTGGACCCACAGATATTTTATTTAACATTATTTTGGATGGGATTTCTCTTTCTATCTCTTATTTTTGGACTTTATTGGTAATATAGAAAAATTCTCATGATCTTTGTGGGTTTATTTTATATTTTCCAACCTTGTTGATACTGATCTTAGTTTTCACTTTATGTGGTAATACAATCATTTTAAGCCTATTATTCCCTTGGTTACCTTAAGTATCTTAAAATACCATAAAATTGGGTTGGCTTTCAGATATGGTTGATCACACATCTTTTGGATACTTATGGAATAAAAGCTGTCTCAGGAGATCCAGCTGCCTCTAGCAAGCTTGGCAAGAAAAATATAAGCCATTTCAAATAAGATTTTACTGGCTTGATCTCTCTTTGTAGTATAGGTCACCCCCAACATTGGTCAGAAAAAGCTAGGACAAAAGAGTTATCCCTTGGGAAGGGTCTGAGTTCAAACTGGGTTCTGTTTATAGTATAAACAGAAGCCTGGGTCCCTGCTCTGGCAGATGCCTTGGGAACTGGGATAATCACCTTTCTCAATCACACCCTTCAGAAATTGCCTATAAAGTTTCAGAGGAGGAGTCTGAGTCAATGCATCTATAACAGGGAAATACTGATTATTAAATATAACAGCACAATATTATTTTTTCTCAACTTACTTTTGCTTAATTTAGAAAATAAAATAAAGGTTAATTAGAAAGATATTTCAGATTTGGTTCTAAAGCACTGAAATAAAAGGATGATCTCAATAAAGGAAGTCATCCAAATTTTTTGTTTGTTTCCCAGTGCATATAAAAGTTATGTATCCACTGCACTGTAATCTATTAAGTGTGCAATAATATTGTGTCTAAAATGTACATAACAATAAAAATACATTAATGAAAAAATAACACTATCATCTGAACCTCCTATGAATCCTAATCTTTTTCCTGGTGGAGGGTTATGCATCACTTTTTTTTTTCTTCAGATTTTTTCTTTTAGTTTTTTCCCAGATTATATGATGATACAATTTTTAATACTTGTTTTCTGAGATTTTATAATCTATGTTTTCTCCCTCAACCAATCTCTCCCCAAGAAGTCAGGTGATATAATATAGGTTGTGCATATGTTATCACATAATATATATTTCTAGTTCATCATGTTGTAAAAGAAGACACATTGCTTAAACTAGAGTAAAATTATGGAGGAATAAAGTGAAGAATGGTATGTTTCAATGTACATTCAACAAACTCTTTTCCTTCTGTAGTAGTAGTTAATCTTTTTTGTCATGAATCCTTTGGGGTTGTCCTGCATCCTTTTTTGTTGATGGCCAGTAGGTCACTGACATTTGATCATACACTATTGCTATACAAAGTTCAGTGTTCTCCTGGTTATGCTCACTTCACTTTGAATCACTTCATATAAGTCTTTCCAGGTTTGGGGGTTTCATTTTGTTTGTCATTTCTTATGGCATAATATATTCCATTACAATCACGTAGCACAACTTGTTCAGGTCTTCCCCAATTGATGGATCTCGCTTCAGTTTCCAGATCTTTGCCACCATAGAAAGAACTGCTAAAAACATTTTTGTACAAGTCGGCCTTTTTCCTTATCTTTAATCTTTTTGAGATTCAGATCTAATAGTGATATTATGGAGTCAAAGGATATGCACAATTTTATGGTCTTTTGGACATGATTCCAGATTGTTCTCCAGAATCATTGTATCAGTTCAGAGCTCCACCAATAGTATATATGTGTCCTAATTTTTCTTCATTCTCTCCAACATTTATCATTTTCCTTTTTTGTCATGTTAGCCAGTTTAGTGTGTGAGAGGTTAAACCACAGAGTTATTTTAATTTACATTCTCTAATTAATAGTGATTTAGAACATTTTTTCATATGACTAAAGACAGTTTTATTTTCTTTAACTGAATATTGCCTATACATATCCTTTGGACACTTGTTAGCTAGGGAATGTTTTGTATTATTACGAATTTGACTCAGTTCTCCATATATTTGGGAAATGATGACTTCTATCAGAGACATTTGCTATAAAGAAATTTTTCCCCAGTTAGTTGTTTGCCTTTACATTTTGGTAACATTGATTTTGTTTGAGTCAAACCTTTTAAATTTAACGTAGTCAGAGTTATTTGTTTTACATCTCATAATATTCCCTATGGCTTATTTGGACATAAATTATTCTCATATCCATGGTATGACAGGTAAACTATTTTGTGGTCTCCTGATTTACTTATGATATCACTCTTTATTCTAAATCCTGTATCCATTTTTACTTTAACTTGGAATATGGTATGAGGTGTTGGCCTGTGTCTAATTTGTGCCATATTGTTTTCCAGTTTTCTAAGTAGGTTTTGTCAAATAGTGAGTTCTTCTACAAAAAGACTGGATTTTTGGGTTTCTCAATCACTAGTTTGCTTTGTTCATTTACTGTTGCATATTGACTGCCTTATCTTTTCCATTGGTTCACCACTCTATTTCTTAGCCAAGACCAGTTCCTTTTGATGGTTGTCACTTTAATAATATAATATAGTTCGAGATCTGGTATAATTAAAGCTACCTTTCTTCATATTTTCCCACAATATTCTGTCTTTTATTCTTCAGGAAGAATTTTTTAATTCTTTTTTTCTAGCTCTATAAGATGATTTTTGGATAGTTTGATTGGTAGGTACTGTTAAGAGAGTTTTTATTAATTTTTCCTTTTTTATATTTAAGAGGAAAAGGAACAATGATATTTTTCAGTAAGAGACCCCCTGTTGTGCCGCTTGGCAATTGGTGACAGAAGTGTGTGACTGAATGTGGTTTGTAAGTTGCAGACCATTGGAAAAGGCCTTTTGTCTCTGGGTCTACAGCAGAGAGGAGTACATGTCTCTCTCTCTCTCTCTCTCTCTCTCTCTCATTGGAGACCGAGAAACAGAATTTAAGGCCTTATCAGCCTTATTGATCATTGATAACTTGGTAGATAGGTAGTTAGATAATAGTTAGAGTAGAGAAGAATAGGCGAGGGCTTTGGCCTAGCAGAAGATACTGCCCTCTGAGGCAGATAGATGTAGGATTTTCTAGAAAAATTTAGTAAGGATTGGAATCTTGGGTATAGTTATAATCTATTATAAGATTACTTTCACTTTCCTCCTTCCTATTTTCTATCCATATTGTGGTACCTGAGTGAAGGCGCAGAAGTAGCCCAGCAACAGCAAGAATGGGGAGAGAGTGTGATATCTGCAAGAAGCTAGAATGGAGGTTTCAGGAAGGCAAATAGGAGAAAACAATTAACTGTTTATGCCCATCACCTAATGTCTCTGAGCACCAGTCTCTTTTTTTATGTAAAAAAGTGATAATAATATATATATATATATATATTCATATGTGTAAGATATATATATATATACACATATATATATATATATATATATATAGTCTTCATAGGGCATATATACAGCAATAAGATGTATACACATATAGATAGAAATATTTGGATAATATTTATAAACCCATAAAAACCATATGCTTATATGTATACCATCTTAGGGGGGCACTTATAGGTTTGCAACTTTCTTTAAATTAACCCTAAAGATGAAATAATACAAATTAATAATAATACAAAACTTTTTAAAGTGCTATATAAATTTAGATTATTCTTCTTCCTTGCTTGTTTAGGTATGTAAGACCCATAATAGTCTATATTTATTAAATCCTTCATGGTGCTAAGCCCTTTGAATACAAATTCACTATTGTCAAAACGCTTTTTTTTTTGCAAAAAACAAATTTGACAATAATTTCCATTATCCTAATGGGGCAAGACAATAAAAAAGGTGATTGAAAAGGAAGTACGGTGCTTGAGGTGGAGCATGATAGAAAAGTCCACAGGAGTGAAGAAATGGTTAATCTTGATCTTTTTTTTTTTTAAGTGTAGATTCTAGTAGGAGCTCTCTATCCTTCAGTAGGAGGAAGGATCCCCCTAGAGGCAAAAAGACTTTATGAAGTATAAATTCTAAGACTGAAGTAGTCTTTCAGGATGATGAGGTTCCTGGGAGAATGAGGAAGAAGTCCAGCGAAGTACATTTAGGTGAGAAATGAAGAACAAGAAATACTCAAAGTCTAAAAATCCACATTACTTTCTTTAATAAGTGTGAATTTTAAAAATTTCTCTCATATTAGTATTTTAATTTAATAATTTTACTAACTTTCTTAAATGAAGCAGTTGAACTTTATTTATATTTTAATAACATGTTTAAATTAATTTTATTAACATTTATTTTATTTTTATTTTATTATTTTATTGATAAAATAAATTATTTTATTAATATTTAAATTAATTTAAATAAATTAATATTTTAATGACATGTTTAAAATAGTATGGCACAGAGAATAGACTAATGGACAGAAAGTCAGGAATGCTCTGATTAATATTCTATCAAAAGTACATATTGCCTGTGTGTTCCTTAACTTTTTTGAGCCTCAGTTATCATCAGCTGTAAAATGATGGTAATGATAGTACCTACCTCAAAGAACTATTGGCGGGTCAGATGAAATAGTGTATACAAAATGCTTAAAAATTTTTAAATGCATGCCTTGACACATGAACTCATTTGAGAGATACTTTATTAATTTTATGAGATACTCACATGTGAACAAGCACCATATGTTTATGGTCCAAGATTCTTTAGTTTGAATTTAATCTTTTTTTAGGCCCACACATTTTTAAAAGTTGAAATACTTATTTGAAACAAGTTGTCCTCTAAATAATATAATCTGTCTCATTTTGCTTTCTTCTTTGGGAAGGGATTTTAGTATAGTTAGCAATCTCTAAGGATTATAATAAAAATAATAAACTTTTTACTTCTAAAATAAGGTTTGAAAAAAGTACAATGTATAAAAATGGAAACTTTTGAGAAGAAAAATCAACCCTTTCACTGAGACAAAATGAAGCTTTCTAGTACTCGTCTCCAAGAAAGGTTATATTGGCTATTATTATGCCTGATTAGGTGTTTTTACTGTTAGAATGGCTGAAGACCGAGCAATGGATAGCATCGCAAATAATCAATTCAACTATGACTGCTTATTTTTATCCTTTAGATGGCTAGACCAGACAAACGACTGGCAATCAAAACTATTGTTCATTTGTTGACTAGTGAATAGTCAATAGTGGGTACAATTTGTTGGCTAGGAAGAGACAAATCTATAGCAGATCTCTCAAAACAGGATTGTATTCAGCGAAACATGCATAATGCATATTACTAAAGTAAGACCATAATCTGTCTCCTATTGATACCTAAGTACAACAGAGACATTTAGTTGGACTCAGTAGAACTGTCTACAGTTGGAAAAGATACTGATTAGTGTTGGATGTCTGTTAACATTCACTGTGTCATTCTCTATGTGATTCACATGAAGTTCAGTTGATTTTGTTTGGCTTATTGTGAGCCTAGCACAGTTTCATTTATATTTCCTTCAGCCAGAACATAATTTTCTCTTCTCACTTTGCCTTGTCACATTTGACAACAGTTGGATTTTTAGGGCCATATTGTTAAAAACTTCATTTTTCTGTGCCAGAATTGACCAAGATTAGAAACATTTTCATTTCAGCCTAGCGAAGACAGCCTGACTTATATGGTGTCATATAAAGGTTGGAATTTCTCATTTGCAGTATGGATTAGTCATTGCATGATATATTACTAGTGGAATTCAACAGTGTACATAGTTATGAAGTTTATCAATACATACCAAAGACTAAACAAAAGCATATAAAAAGGACATTCGAACCTATCAGAATGACATGAATTGCTTTGTTTTTGTTTCTGAAAGTCATAGTGGCTTCTATAGACTCGTCGGGTATTTCCTTATTAGGTGTATTAGAAATGATTACTAGAATTAGTTTCAGAAAGTCCTGATTTTTAATCCTTCTTCTGACATTTACTAGAATCAAAACCTTGACAATCTCTCTTTGCCTTAATTTCCTCATCTGTAAAATGAGGATAAAAAGAGCATCTACTTCATAGGATTAAATGAGATGATATACATAAAGTATGTTACCAACTCTAAAGTATTGTTATTATTTTTATTTATGGCACATTGGTGAAAAGACAACAGGATTAGGTTTAGATATAGTATGTGTGAATGAGACAATTTTTCTTTATTCCAGGAGAAGTTGCTTAATATGGGACAGAGGCTACATAAAGCAACAATTAATATCCATAATATGGTGTAACAATAAATATAAGAATCCTCTGAGAAGTAAAAGCTTTAGAGCTCTTTGTTTTAAAATATTATTGTTCATTGTTCCCTGATCTATGACTTTTGTGGAATATAGATTTCTGCTGTGAAGAAACTTCAATTAATTCAGATAAACTTCTGTTTTGTAATTTATGCTCTTAGACGTTTGCACTGAGTTTCCTGAGAAGTTAAGTGACTTGCCAACCAGAATATACGAGAACTGAACTCAAATCCTCTAAATTTCAAAGCTAACTCTCTATCTGCTACTCCATATTGCCTCTCAAGGTTTTATGACTACAGCAAAATACACCTTCAAACCACTGTTATGAACTTAGCAAATTCAAAGAACAACATGTAGGGGAAGGGAGGACAGTAAGTTCCCTGAAGGCAGGAGACATTCAAAAAGAATGATCACGGTATCTTCTTTAATTTAATACAATATCTTGTATTACCAAATATTTATTGAAATTATTTAAAAGACTACTTTATTATTATCCTTATTAACATTACCAATAATAACTAGCATTTATACAACACCTGAAAATTTATAAAGCATTTTAAATATACAGTATATATGTTAATAAAAGTACTCCTTGGTGGGTGTAATTGTTAGCTTTATTTTAGAGATGAAGAAATTATGAATCAGAGTGCGTAAGTGACTTACATAGTCAGTTAACAAATATTTATTAAGCACTTATTATTATTATGTACCAGGTACCGAATTAGGTGTTGAGGACAAAAAGGCAAAAAAACAAATGAACAAAATAGCCTTCACATTCAAGAAGTCTACCTACATTCCAGAGGACAAGACAATATTTAAATAACTATATACATACTAGATAGATAGATAGATAGATAGATAGATAGATAGATAGGATAAATTATAGTATATCTGAGAGGAAAGGAAGTGGCATTTGAGGGGAATAGGAAAAGCTTTAAGCAGAAAGTAGAATTTTAGCTGAGGCTTGAAAGAAGTCAAAGAAGCCATGAAGCAGAGATGTGAAGAGAATGAGCTCCAGGTATGGTGAAAAAGCAATGAAAATTGGGGGAGTACAAAGATAGATCATATTGAGTAAAGACAGTGTCCCTGAATCATAATAGCTAATAAATAACATAATTATAGTAAAATAGTGAATGGCTATCCCATAAAGCTATTTACATAGCATTCTTCCAAGTACTAAACATTTGAAATTTCATAAGAATCTTACGAGGTAGGTACTATTATTAAACCTGTGAAGAAATTGAGACAGACAAAAGTTAAATACTCAATTAGTGTCGTGTAGCAAGCTGATGCCTGAGATAGGGTTTGTATTCAGGTCTTCCCACTCTTAAGCCCAACACTCTTACTCAGTTTGACATCAAGTTGCAAAGAGAATATGTTTCTGTGGAAGATCAGGAAGATCAGGAAGCAGGCACGGAGAAGCACTTAGAGCTTGGTCAGATACCAGAGACAACACGGTCCCCCACTGCGTCCCAGACCATCACCAGACATTTCTGGCTTTTGACACTTAGGAAAAACTATGCTTTCCATCCATCCCTGCTATTGATTAGGAGTTACATTCAAAAATGTGTGTGTGCATGCATATATACCCAAATATTATATATATATGTATATGTACATATACATATACATATACATACATGCAAAATAAAATATACTTACTTTCAATGATAGTTTTTTTTGCTGTATTATAATTAAAATTTTCTCTGTTATATTGGTAATTAAATTGCTCATTTCTTCAGAAAAAAGATTCATACTACCAAAAAGAATGCTCATCCTTGTTGAAATAACTTATTTCTAATATGCTAAATGACACATGGAATCTGTGATGGATCTTTTATCTGGATAACAATGTCTGAAATTGGTGACATACAGCATTAAAGAATCAGTCAAACTTTGACTATACCGAATAGAAAATTTAAAGCATTGACATATAATGCAAAAACAAATTATTTTGACCTACTTTGTATATTTCAAATGATGGTATATTTGAGGCCTTTATTATTCAGATGATGGTTTCTTTTTTCTACTTATTTTATATTCAAGTAAATGTAAAAGAGACTGGTATAAGCACAATGTAAGATTGAGATTTCTTTCATAAGGAGAGATGCCTAAAGAGATTCAAATAAAATGTAATAAAAGCTTTTCAGTTTTAGTGCGACAGATTCTAATTTCAAAGTAGTATATAGTGCTATTCATACAATCTGAAGGTCTCACTGACCCTCATGGAAATTGTGTCTTTTTTTCCCCTTTCATTTCACATATAAGCAAATTGAGATCTAGATCTGTTAAATGAATTTACTCATGTCATACTGTTAGCAATTGGCCTAGCTGGTATTTAAAAATAGGTCTCAATTCTAAATCCAAAATTCCTTCTGTCATATTATTCTGAAAAGGTCACAAACTACCCTAGTTCAGGCCCGTTTGAATTGGTTGAGCTATCTGCCTCAAGTTTCTCCCCATTCTAAACCATCTTCAATACAACTTCCAAGGTGATATTCTTAATGTATAGATCTTCGCATGCTATTCCCCTTATTCAAAAAATTCCATCATGTCCATTTTATTTCCATGAAAAAATATAAAGACATATATTTGACATGTAAGGCTCTTCACAATCTTACCTTCTTTAGTTTTCCTAATTTCTTATATTTTAAACACTTAGTTTTTGGTTCCCTCCACATCCAACCAACTGGCCTTCTTACTGCTCCTGGCATACAAAAATTTTTTGTAAGAATATAAAAATTTAGGTTTTTATGCTAATATGAAAGTTCTAAAGTAATATTATGGTTGCCAATTAAAAATATTATAGCTTAAGTTAAAATGACTTTTAGTAGCTTTATTATATAGGTAGAAAGAGTGAAAGTGAAGAAATGTAAGAAGAAGATAGAGAAAATATCTAACCTATCACCCTAAGTATTGCTCTGGTGTCTAGCTCATCTCTGTCAGGGCTTGGTAATATTCAGCTAGAGAACCTGGTGGTGTCTTCAGCAAGGGTTTCACTAATGCAGACTCCTCCAAGAAAGGAAGGCCTCTCCAGAACCAATATTTCCAGAATCCAGGAAAGAAAGGCCAGTTAATCACTCAGCTCACCAACACAGAGTCTCCAAAGGCAAAGTATCCAGGAGAAGTCCTCCAAAGAAGCAGTCCAAAGGAAAAGTCCCAAAGAACTTCCAAAAGAAGTCCCTGGGACAATAAGTTCATGAATTTTTTAGAGTCCTTTTACCATGTAACTTCCTGTCCCTTCCTCCTCTTTACAGGAATCAATTGCACTCTTTCAATTTGCCTAGCACTGCCCAAGTGGCAGGGCAGTGGCCTCTGGAGTTGTCACCCACTTTAGCAAGTGACTTGCTAACTTTCTTACTTAGTGTTAAGTAGGGATGTTTCAGTTTTGATTGATTAATTTAAAAGTTGCTGATTGATAGACAAGGACAGTTTGATTCATTCTTCACAATCCCCCCTGTGATTCTTTGGGAGACTAGTCTCTCCAATGAATCATCTAACATAACCAGGCTACACCTCTAAAAAATCTTCTAGTTACAGGTACATACACTATCCCAGTTTTCTAAGAGTAAACTACAATAGTTAGACATGAGAGGGAAATAAAAGATAGAGAGAGCAAAAGCAATGTTTGCTAGGCACATTGACAAAAAGTCAATTAGGAACAGTCCCCTTTGGCATAAGAGTTTAAATTCAGAACAAATGTCTTCAACCTCCTTCTGTTCAATCAATTACATCCCAAAGTTCATTCTGGATCCTCTGATGCAGTGTAGGTTTCTTTATGGCACTTTCTGCCAATAGTTCCCTTTCTTGATTCGAGGAGTTAGCAAGCTTCTTTTTCTGAAATTTCACTCAAAAATATTTTTTTAAGTCTTGTCTTGGATTTTAGGGAAATTATACACTTTCTCCCATCTTTGTGCCTTTTAGTGAGTATCGCCTATGCCTGGACTGTTCTCTCTCCTTACCTTTACCTCTTAGAATCTTTAGTTTTCTTCAAGACAGTTCAAACATCACCTTCTAAAAGACGCCTTTTTTGGAATAACTAGTAGATATTCCCTGTCTAAGGTTATCTTCCATTTACTCTGGATTTATCTTCTATGCACCTATGTATATACAGTTTCACACATGATAAAGTGATTAATAAGTATTTATTCATTGATGATAAGTTTGTACCACTTCTACTAAGCAAATCAGTACCTTCTTTTCCTTTCAAATCACTATGTTTTTTCTAGGTAGTCTAGGTAAGTAAATAAGCATTGTTTCTTATTGTATATCTGAAGATAAAAAGAAACATAATTTAATAAAACTTCAAAAGAATAACAATGAAGTGTTTTCTTTCCCAAAAGCAGAGAAATGATAGACTATATGTATAGAAATAGGCATGCATTTTGACACATATCCAGTAATGTGATTTGTTTTTATTTCATTTATTGCTATGAAGAAGGCTTAGATTTGGGAAAGGGTAGAAGTAGTTATAAAAAATTGGAAATTTTTTAAAAAGAATGTTAATAAAGCAGTGTAATATTGAAAAATTGGTATTTCCCAAATGTAATATTTAGAAATTAGATTGGAAATATAATATTAATTTAAAAATTTGGAGTGGTCACCATTTATAAAATAATTAACCCTTAAGTCACAAGGATGATAGTAGCTTTTAACAATTTAATTTAAATATTAATATAATCTAAGAAAGAAATAAGGAGGGAAGGAAATAGAAAAAATATTTCCTAGCCTGCCCCCCTAATCTTACCAGCCAATAAGATTGTCCCTAACCACCAATGCCAAATCACAGAAAAGCCCCCAACCAAAAATCTCCAGATAAAGAGCCCAGCCTCCTCTACAGTTTCATTTTTATAATCTTCCTTCTCCATGTCATGTTCTTTCCCTTTATGCTAGTCTATCACATTCAGGAACCAATAAAAGTCTCTCTGTTTGGAGCATTCCAGCCAAGGTAATGGACTGGTTCAGAGGAACAGAAAGTTCACGATCCTGGGAGGAAGGGGTTCCCTTTATACAGTAGTCAAAAAGGATAAACTGAAGATAGAGATAAAAATAATGAATGAGAAGCAAAATCTTACAAAGCTATGAAAAGCAATTGGAAAAAAAATTAATCTTCAGAGACCTTGACGTGCATACAGCTACACCCCACCATCTTAGGAGTATATATAGATGAACTAAATGAAACACAATAAGTGAACTTAAAGTGGAAGAATTCTTCTGTATCATCTTTTGTTATTAGCAACTATAGAGGAGAATATGGTAAAGTTCATATTTATGAAGAGCTTTAAGGTTTTGAAGAACAAATTATTAGATGAAAAAATTGAGTGTCAGGAAGGCTAAATGGCTTACTCATGATGATATATTTCATAACTGTCAGAGTCAGGATTTGAACCCATATGTGTTCTCTACTTTATGTACAAGGTTATTTCTATTATACCACTCTAGGACGTTAGTGAATTTTACATATTTGGGCTCTACTATTTTAGTTCCAGATATATTACTTGAGGAAGTAGAAATTACTCTTAAGAAAAAGAAGGAGGAAAAAGTGTTTGGGCTCAACAATAGGTATGTGACAAATCCGTGGTGAAATTCACATAATTTTGAAAATTGTCATAGTTAGTTCTGCATGATACTTTAAAGAGAGGATAATTCCAAAATATTTACAAGAACATGTTTTCAATCATAAAAAAAGGAATTCAGATACTTTGAAGGATGATAATGACAAGAAGAGAAAGAAGTACCTTGATATTTTAGTGAGAATGGATTGAGTTATGCATTTATATCAAATTCAGTCAGACTACTGCTGTGTCTCATTTGTGATGAGAAATTTTGTAACAATAATACACTAAATATATATATTTTGACAAAACATAGCAAATTTGTCAGACGTGACAAGTAATGCATGCAAATAATCAATAAACTATAATAGAAAGTATATAGCATGGAAGAACTAAGACAAGTCATTTAAAATCTCCAAGCCTCAATTTCTTCTTGCTGAAATGGGGAAGTTGGGCAGATGAAAATACTACATTTGGAGTTATATGACATTGATTTGAATTATTACTCAGACTCTCAATAATTAGACATCAGTCTAATTTTTAATCACTTTTTAATCACTCTTTGCCTCAGTTTCTTCAAAATAAGATGGTTAGACTAAACGAACTCTTAGACCCCTTCCTGGTCTACATTTCTGGTTAGATACTATGATTCTATGAGGTCCTTTGTGAAAACCATGGAGATTCTAAGATCTTTCACAGTTTCAAATGTATGAAGCTCTAATTCAAATGAAAAGGCAGCTAAATTCTCTTATGTCTTGTTCTTTGTAACTAGAATAACCCTAACTTTTAAGATTCATTCAAGATTTATACTAAGATGTAATCTGTCTTAAAGGTACACCTATATAATTACATTTCTTTTTATATATTCTTAACATATTAGGTTATTTTGGTAGTTAAATAGAGGAAGTTCTAGCTGTTCTTGTCATTTTTTTCAATTTACTTGAAATTGAATTTCTTCCATAGCCTCCATTTTGAGGAAACATTTAGGGTAGCCATCCTTTACTCCTTTCCCAACATTCTTCTTGACTCTAACTTTGCCACCATGTCTCAGAAGTATTTTTACCCTGAAGGATTCTCCCATCCCTGTGGTCTCCTCAAAATGGGGAATTTCTCCCACTCCTGAAGTCCCCCTTGCCCATTTTTAAATCTCTCTCTCCAGACCTCCATTTTAAGGAAGTGCCCAGCTAGGTGGTACAGTGGGTAGAATTCTGGGCCTGAATCCTGAAGACTCACCTTTCTGGTTTTAAATCTGGGCTCAGACACTTACTATTTGAGTGACCATGGGCAAATCACTTCTCTGCCTCAGTTTCCTCATCTGTAAAAATTACCTGGAGAAGGAAAGAGCAAAACCACTCTAGAGTCTTTACCAAGAAAATCCCAAATGAGGTCACAAAGAATCAGATACAACTGAGCAACAACAGCTAATCCAGTAATCCCTCACAGTTTCCCAGCTGCCCTTGCTGACACTATACCCCTCACTAGCAGCTGCCTTCTCTCTCCTTCTAGACTTTTAGCTCTCTTTTAGATGTTAATTTAGCTCAATAAAACAAAAGCTCTTCGAGGGTAGGAACAGTTTTTCTTTTTGTTTTTTCTTTTCTTTTCTTTTTTTTGCTTTCATTTGTATTTCCACTACTTAGAACTGTATCTGTCAAGAAGTAAAAATGGGATAAATATTTTTTGACTTATTGACTTCATCTGAAGGCAAAGGATGGTAGAAATCTTTATGTATAGTGATTTAGGCAAGCCTTAGATCTAACCATTTCAACATAGACAAATGTTCTTTCAAATATTTTTTGGGTTATTTGAACAAAACTTGCAAGCTTTAACAAATAATCCACTATTCACTATATCCATAGGCATTGTCTGAATCGCATTAAAAAAAAAAAAGAATGCTGTTATTCAGTGGGATAATAGTTATTCTACTAAAGGCACTTGAACAAAATCCAAAACATCTTTCCCCATGCTTTACATTTCTTTCTCTGACTGCAAAACCAGGCCATACCTATAAGCGTATTTATGACTGTGTCAGTTCATATCAGGCACTTTAAAAGGAAGAGAAAATATAATATAACTAGAACAGGATTTCATCTGATTCTAGAGAGACTTTGCCCCTTTGCAGTGTATCAGAGAATAGTATCAGAATGTTATAACCTGAACATCATAGGCTCTCTGGAGAACTCAGTGATTGAAGCAAACCTGCCTCAGGCTCTTTTTTGGCTTTAATTTTGTCTTTGTGAAGTGGTTGAATAAGAGGATATATGGAATAGTTACAGATTTGCTTTTTCAAAGGTATTATACAGTAACAGCAGTGAAATGAGCCTGACAACAGACTAGGTCTGGATATGATCCATGTTGACATTGATTTTCAAACTATTTATTCATTTGAAGGACAACGTTAGTACTCGTCTTTCAAATTTATATCTCTTGCATGTGCCTCAAAAAAGGTTATATCGTATTGCCTTATTTAACCTCAAAAAAATGAAATTAAAATACTTTTGCTTTGTGTAGGGCATAATCTTTTTCAAAGTTCTTTCAAATATATGATCTCATTTGATGTAGAAACTATAACATTATTTGACATTTTATGATACCCGTCACATAGAAAGTGTGCTAGGTACTGTGCCAGCCCCTGGGAATGCAAAACTAGGCAAAAGAGAGTGCCTACCCTCAAGGACCTGAAAATCTAAAGAGAGAGACAACATTCAAATAAATCTATGCAAAGCAAGCCATATGTAAGATAAATAGGAAAGCATTAACAGATAGAAGGCACTACAATTCAGGAGATTTGGGAAGACTTCCAGTAAAAGATGGACTTTTATTTGGAATTCTAAAGAAATAAGTAATACTCTATTAGTCCCAAGCAACAACTTTAAAAGCTATTCTATAAAAGAAAAATGGAATGGAGAGAGAAAAGTAGATGAAATAGGGGAATTTTTTAGCCAATTTAACAATTTTGGATAATCTAGAAATAATAATTATTTTTGCCAAAGTATCAAAATTCGTATTTATTACCATGACAATGTTCTTACATAAAAAAGCAGACACATACTTTTGGATCTGCATAGCATAAAATCCAAATTATATTTCTAACTAGCTTCTTGGACTTAGGAAATTCATTTAGGTTCTCAGGGTTGCGAGTTTTACTTATAAAATTAGGTGGCAGACAAAATTGATCAGTCCCTTCTAGCTGCACACAGTAAGCACTTTATAAATATCGACTGATTGATATTAAGTAACCAAAGATCATAAAATATCATGGAGTATATGTGGAGAAATAGAGGTATCGTTGTGACCCATTACATTGAAAAAGAGAAACTAAGCACTTTAGATGAGGTGCATATTGATAAGATTAAATATATTTTAAAATTAAAATGCTCTATATTTTTCTGAGTAGTTACAATGAATTACTAGTTCTTCATATTTCTTTTAGCACATATTGCCCAGGTAACGGCTTATAAGCTCTTAAATATTCTAAGTATCTTTTTTTCACATCTATAAGTTAAAGAAAATAGTGTCCTCATCATCTTTAAAAGGCAATTGCAGTGAGAAAATGAGAAAAGTATTTGAAAGTGTTTGCAAAAGGAGTACTATAAGCCAAAGTGGCATTATTATTATTAAAAATAAGACAGAATCTAATATTTAAAAAAATCATTTCACAAGGGTTGTGTTAAAGAATCATTTTCTTTGGCTGTGGCATGTACATTGCAAAATTGAAGTAAAAAATGTCTGGCTTTTAGACAAAACCCTAAATAGTAGGAAATATAAGCCAAGATTATCCAATGAATTGGAAGGTTAAGGGAGACTCATTCATTTGAAACTGCTCCTAAATTCCAATCATCTGTGCCTACCAGCTGTTTGAAATTTGAGGATTTGGCAATAACTGGACTATTCTGGAGGCTACCATTTTGAGGCTGCAAGTGTATCATGTGCTTAATTCATCATGGGTCTAATTCCCTTCTTACTAGAGAAAACAACATCTGATCACTTGGGTGATGTTGTAATGAACTGGAGCTCTCTGGAGAATATGAATTTTAAATGATTTTGCTGAGGGACAAAAATATTGACAAATAATGTGGGTAGCCCATTCCCCCAAAGTCTGCTTCCCCAAAGCAGATTATAATCCTTGAATAACTTAGTAGGAAAATCCTAGGGGATTGTTTGAGTACCTAAGCAACATAGTGCATAAAGAACTGGATGTCAAATGTGGAAGACCCAAGTTCAAATCCAGTTTCAATCACTCAATAGCTGTATGATCTTAGTCCATTAACCTCTTTGAGTCCTTATTTTCTCATTTGTGAAATGGGGATAATAATATTATCTGCCTAATAGGTTCATTGCTAAGTTTAAATGAGCTAACAAATGTGAAGTGATTTTGATCATTATATAAATTCTAGCTGTCATTTTTGAGTCACAGAGCACTTGGGGGCAGAGGTGAAGCTTCCGTTTTGAACCTGAATCCAATCCAGCTCTCCTTTGCACTATCATTTCTATTTAATCAATAAGTGTAAATGTTCATGTGAATATAGGCCCCCCCCATCAAATCAAAGATTAAATCCTTCTTTTTCTTTTTCTTTATCAAAATAAATGATCAAACATACGGTAGCTTTGTAATATGCTCTCTGCAGAGGATTATGGATTTCATTCTTTGATTGAATCTACTTTTCTTTTTTTTCAGTTCCCAGCTCTGTGAGATATGTTACATTTCTTAGGTTTTACAACTTCATCATAGGAGAATTAAGTCAATATGTGTTTATTATGCTTTATTGAAAAGCTGTAATTAAATAATATAATGCTGCTTAACTGACTTTTTAAAACCAAAAAATCCATAATAGACTTAAAACCACTCTAGCCTATGTTAAGAAATGAATTTATGTTTCTAATTTTCAAAACATTGTGGTCATTACATTATAGTTATGTTTTATGGATTATGAGTCTACCCTGTATGTTTTCTATGGAATAGTCTATCTTTATGTTGTTTATTATTATATTTAAGCATATTTTACAAATGTAATCCTGGTGGTTTTGATATTAAAGACATTCATATTCTTAATTACTCAAAGCTATGTTAATTGGTACATTCTAATGTATCTGGGCATAGAATTAAATTAAATGTAACTTTGGAACATTAGCTAATGTAATACTTTCAGGGCTCGAATACTATTTAATCAAATCTAATACTGAGCAAAAGTGTCATGTGGGGAAAAAAGATAGGGCCTCTCTTTTAAAATATTCAGTTGAACTCAATGTTTCAATTCAATACACATTAAGTGCCTGCTATGTTCAAGTCATTGATAAAACAATAAAGGATAAAATATATGATTTAATTTTTCTCTCCCAACTCTTGGAGCAATAACATTGGAATAGAAATTCATGTAGTATTGGAATTGTTGAACTAGGTCAGATTATCTGTTCATAGACTATTGACAGAGAAGTTGGTTACTCCTTAAGAAGAGAAATTGTCTTTTCTCTTTTTTTTTAATCCTTACTTTCTGCCCTAGAATCAATAATGTGTTTTGGTTCCAAGGCAGAAGAGTAGTGAGGGCTAGACCATGGAAATTAAGTGACTTGCTCAAGGTAACACAACCAGAAAATGTCTGAGGTCCGATTTAAACTCAGGACTTACAGTCTCTATGCCTGACTCTCTATCCATTGAGCCACCCATTTGCCCCTTTTGCCTTTCTATTTACCTCAGTTGGTTAGCACAGTTCCTGTTCCATAATTGATTATTAAATGTTTATTGACTCTGTATTATGATTTGATAAATGACTATAAAGTCAGCACTCTTTTTAGTATGCCACAATGTCTGACATTTCACTTTAATTTCCTTGTCTTCAAAAGTAGGATAACATCCATACCAATCTATTTCTCAATTTCATAAGACTATATCCTCAATGTTGTACAGTGACTAAGGAGAGAGTATATCCTAGAATTATATAAATGGCAAAATTTGTTTTTCACCAAGTTATTAATTCGTCAGAATTTGTGTTAAGTAACTAGTATTTTGCAGGCATTATCTTGAGTACCAGAGATACAAAGACAAGAGAAAGATAGTCTCTACCTTCAAGGAAATGTCATTATGATGGAAACAGACATACACATAGAGAGTTGTATATACAAAACACACACACACACATATATATGTATAATTCAAATTGAACTTGGGAGGAATATGCTAGAAGCTTGGGGTAAGTGGAGCAAAAAAATATTTCTGAATAAGTTGGTGTCTGAGCTTCCTGTTGAAGGAAACACAGGATTCTAAGAGATGGAAGAGAGAAGGAAGAGCCTTTCGGTTATGAGGGAGGATGAGTGCAAAGAAGAAGAGAGGGACACCTGTGAGGAAAAGAGAGATAATTAATTAGATATATTATCTAATATCTATTTAATTAGATATAACTTAATATCTAATTAGATAATTAGATACTAAGTAGTTCTAGTAAGGGGTTAAAATATAACAAAACTAGAAAGGTAGGTTAGTACTAAGCAGTTGTGGAGATGTTTAAAAGCCAAAGGAATTTATATTTGATGCTGGAGGTAAACAGGAATTCCTGGAACTCATTGAAGAGGGGAGAGGAGGGTGACTTGGCTAGACATATATTTTAGCAAAAAGAGTATTGAAGCTTTGTGAAATTTGGGTTAGATCAAGGAGAGGCTTGAGGCAGAGAGAACAATTAAGAGACCATTGCAATAGTGAAGTAAAAGTTAATAGTCTGAATTTATCATGGTCTCTGTGAGTAGAGAGAAAAGATATGTGAGAAATGTCAAGATATAAATGACAAGATTTGGTAACTAATTGTCTATGTGGAGAGTCCGAGAATGAGGATTCTAGTATCATTCCGGTGATTTGAATATAGGTGATAAAAAGAATGTTAGTATCCTCAAGAGAAATGAGAATTTAGAAGGATAGGTTTATAGGTTTCCACTATGGACGTATCTTAAAATAACATCAAATCTGATAATAAACAAGGGTAGGAGGAAAGTATATTCAATAAATTAGAAGCATTTTGAAGCATACTTAACAAAATGAAAAGAAAAACAGATCTGAGCAGATTATTTGACTTTAAAAAATCTCAAACAGCAGGAACACAAGGTAAATAAATAAAACTACCAAGGCAAGAATGACTAATGAAATCAATTACATGATTTCTGGAGACTGTTAAAAAAAATCCGTATTTAGAAATTACAACAGAGAGACCATTAAGAGATTTCTTTCTAAAATCAAATAAAGAGTTAAAGAAGAAAATGGAATTTAAAGAAATGGGAGAAGTTTCTGTGGAGGAATAGATCTGAAACACCATGTGCTAAACTTCCTACCTCTCTCCTCTGCTAAATGAAAATATTTTGCAAGGCTTGACTGAAGAAGGAGATAATGCATTAAAAAATCAAGGTGAGGTAGAAGTTAGAAGGGAATTGCGATATGACTTAATGAAGTCAGTAGTCAACATTGAAGAGAAAATGAATAGTATAGACTGTCAACCATAAAAGAAGGCTACAAGATAATTGAAACAGTAGGGGAAAATGAGGGCAATCTAGATTCAAAGTAGGATAGGATGTAATAAAAGAATCCTATTTTTTTCAGCAGAGAGAAAGATATTATATAATGAAATCTGGAGACTTTGTAAAGAGTATTATCTATAGGAAATTATCCTTCCAAGAGATATAATCTGAAGGGAAGGAAGATGAGAGCAGATAGAGGCAAATAGCATCCAGAAGATCAGGAGTATGAGGAATCATCCAAATAATTCCATGGGATATGAGAAAGAAAAGGAACATGGAAGATGGAGGTAGAATTGGCTAACAACGAGGGGCATTTTTACTAAAGGAAAATAATCTATCCTCCTACTTTTGTGTGGTGAAAGTGAAGGGTAGGAAGGTAGGCTGGAATGGGAGAAAGGAGAGAGGAAGGTAGAGGAAGGGAAAGGAAGGTGGGGGGGAATTGACCAAAGCCCTTCAGGGGCTCAAATCTCAAATAAAAGATCTTCGAGCAACTTTAGGGTTTGAATAGCTAGCTTTTATTTATATTAAGAAAGGGAAGGTCTAGGAAAAACTAGGAGGTAAGAAGAAAGGGAAAAAGGCTCCAAGAGAGAGCTCAGGGTCTCAGGGTAGAGAGAGCTAGTGAGAGCTCCCAATAGAGAGCAGAGTTTCCAGCATAGAGAGCAGAGCTTCCAGGGTCCAGAGAGAAAAGGTGCCAAACTTTCCCTTTTATACTTTCTCTGACACAAAGGAAGTGGGAGTTGTCAGGGGAAGTTGTAACAGAGAGAGTCCTGAGAGTTGTAGTCTTCCAGGGCTTATAATAATTTCAAATGACACACTTCCCCTGTAACTGATACTTCTTAAGAATGGAGAATAAGAATACAAAAAGGGAATGGGAGTCAATGTCAATAAGACAATATTAAAAAATTGTATAGAAAACTGAACTCAGAATTGGTACTTTAAAACTTTAATTCCATGCTAATGGAATAACCACAAATACGCATAAACTTCATGAAACTAAGAATGAAATTTTAGATTAGACAGTGCAACATATCTTTAAACATGCCTAAATCACTAATTTTTTTTTGTTTGAATTTTGTTTCTAGAATGTTGAATTTTGTTTCTAGAAGAAGATTTTCTTTGAGAAGTGTTCCCCTGTCATGTGGGTAGAAACAGCCTTTTCCACTGACTGCATGGCTAGAACAGATTGCTTCTACTAAACTACCAGAATGAGGCAATCTTGCTCTCTTTTCTGTGTCACGTCATGGTGAAGGTCTTATTCATGGACAGCATGGACTCTATGAACTGAGCTGGAGGTAGGAAGAAAGGGATGTTCCCTACCTACCCTCGACCCTGCCTTTTTAACCCTGTAGCCCTGAGACTTGGGGTTTTGGTCTATTTGTTTTGTCCTGTTTAGTTGTAGGCATAGAGGTGTCTGGACCCAGATTTAATGACTTTGAAGGTAGAATTAATTTCCAGTTCATGCCAGATTTTGGAAAGACATAAAAACGGAAATAATGGGGTTTCATGGTGAAGTCATCATTAATTAAATGTGAGGAATAAAATGGGAAAATATGTGCTTTCCAAAAGCATTTGTCAGTATGATGGAAGATATTTAGTACACAGTCCAAGTTCCAGAGGGAATAGACTATGAAGTCTTCCAAGTACTTCTTTTTGTGGGTGACATTGCTCTGGTTTCATCAAAATATAAAATATTGTAGAGTTTCATAGGTATGAAGCAACCACATAACATAGTCCAGTGTATCCATTCACACAGGGAAATAAGAAAATTAATTGACAATTCCAATTGATCTACTAGAATATTTGTTTCCTTCTAAGATGTTGTGTTGATTAGGTCACTGGGTTTGGATTCTAGAAGTCCTGAGATAAAACTTTGCCTCAATCAATAAATATTTTTAAACACTTACTATATGCCAGGTTTTGAATGCCTTAGGTATTTATTAGCTGTGTGACATGGCCTTTAATAGCCATTTAATAGCCATTGTAAAAGAGAGAGATAAATTTCACCTAATTCATAGTATTGTTGGATGAGAATCATATTTGATAATATACATACAAATAATTCTGTAATCTTAAAGCAATATATAAATGTTAACTATTGATGATCAAATAAATGCTTCTTCTTTTCCTCTCCTCCTTTTTCTTATTTTACATATGTATATACAGTTGGTTATACATTTTTATTTTTGTGTATTTTCCAACTCATACCCTAATGAGTAAGACCATACTTTGAACCTAGTTAATGCTTAATTGAAATGAATCTGGGATAGGGTCTATTTGGAGGGCTTAAGGTAAAACTTACTGACTCACACATAAATTAATTTACTCTGTCAACAAATACTTGTTTAAGAGAGTTATTTTGATAAAAAGATTTTGTAAATCTATAAGCTTTTTATACTGTTATAATTCATTAAATACTCTTTGATTTTTATAAGATACGGTTTTACAAAGCCCCTTCTTTTATGGAATTCAAAAGCTCATTCTGCAATATACAAGTCAGTCACAAAAACATTTATTAAGCCCCTACTATGTGTGGCATTGTTTTTAGCACTAGGGTGTAGGAGAGTTGAAACAAAACCAAAAAAGAAAAAAAATTCAGTTCAAGAATTACAAATTAATTTTATTATGTATGTGTGTGTGTGTGTGTAAGTAGGTTGTTTGAAACTTGGAATATTCTTCCTCTTCACAGAAACAGTACAGTATAATGTACTTCAGTTCTTAAGAAAAAACACAAAAGTCCATTTAATCTAAAATGTACTAAAAATCTAGATATTTCAATGTTTTTTTTTCTCAGTAAGCTAATTGATGTGGATACTCCCACTAAATAGAGATTACAACCTCTCTATGATATTTTATTTCACATAGATTCCTCATTGTCCTTCCATATATCTTGCATGGAAGTGTGATATAGAAGAAGGAATGATCTTGTTAGAGTCAAAGGATCTGAATCTGTACAGGCTCCAAGACCCCAATTATTTACATGTAAAATGAAGATGCTGAGCTAGATGCTTCTAATGTCTCTTCCAGCTGTATAGTAAATCTACATCCCAGTAGGATCAAAGATTTAGTATTAAAAGGAATTATAATTGGCATGAACAAGAGTCTAGATTAAATCTATATTCTTGTACCAGGATCATCAATTTAAATTCAAACTTTGCTACTTAGCACTGATGTGACTTTGGTCATCAATTGTTTGATCTTCATTTGCAAAATGAAGGGATTAGAATAAATTATCTCTAATGTCCATTCTAGTTCTAAATATCTGACCTTCATTGAGCCAAAAGAGATCATGGGGTTACAGTTTTTGGGGAGCCCATGCAAAATGCCTTATATAATGCTCCAACCTATTTTGCTAGAAGAAAAAAAAATTGACAATGAATGTACTGAATTATTTAGATCTTCGTATATTTGCATTTTTCTGGACAGAGTTGGTATTTTTATTTATGAGTCATGGAATTCCACAATCTCCAAAGAATTAGAGTTAAGGATCATTCAGTGTTCTAATGACCAGGCAATTGATAGATATGAGTAGGCTCCTTCTGATTAGCAGTAAGGAACTGTATAGAGGTATGGAGGAAGAAAGAGAAAAGGAATACACATTTATATAGCACTACTATGTGTCTGATACTAGGCTAAACATTTGTAAAGTTATTCGAATTGGTCCTCATAACAACACTGGAAGGTGAGTGCTATTATTTTTTTCCACTTTATAGCTGAGGAAACTGAGGCAAACAAAAGTTAAGTGGCTTGCCCAGAGTCACAGAGTAAGTAAATGTATTATGATGCTAGATTTTTAATTCTGGTAATTTGAGTCTCATATTTCCTTTTTTTAAAAATCAAATTAACCAATATTCTATTTTATTTGCTGTTATTGTTTTTAATAGAACCAGTTCTTAGTCTTATTTATTAATTCAATAGTTTTTTTTAACTTTCAATTTCATTAATTTCTCCTTTGATTTTTGGGATTTCTAATTTAGTCTTTAATTGGGGAGTTTAAGTTTGTTCTTTTTCTAGCTTATTTTAGTTGCATGCCTAATTCATTGATCTGACTTTTGTGCCATTTTTTCCATTTGACCAATTTTGCTTTTTAAGCCATTATTTTCCTTTAATATTACTTTGATTTTTCTTTCCCTTTTTTTTATCTGTCCTATTTGATGTTTTAAATTACTTTTTGAGTTCTTCCAGTGCCTGAGACCAATTCCCATTTTTATTTGAAGTTTTACATGTCGTTTTTTTTGCTTGAATCTCACCTTCCCCTATTGACTCAATGCCTTGCTCTTTGTCTCCATAGAAATTCTGTAGGGTTAGTTGTTTCTTTTGCTCTTTGCTCATTTTCCCAGTCTTTATTTTTTGCCTGTGTATTAGGAGTTCTAAAAGCTGTTGATTCTGTCTCCTCCATAAATGGCTTACAGAACTAAATACTCTGAGCTATTTTGCCTTGAGGCTAAAGGCTTCACTACAGTGAAAGCTTGAAAATGGCAAGCACTATGGACTTCCAGGACTCATTGCAGTCTGGTACCAGGGCCTGAGACTTCAATTTGTAGGTGTGAAGTGTGAGGTGCTCAGTTGGTGGTGTGACAGGGTCCTGGGATCCCAAAGTTGGCCTATGTCCAGGCTCAGAAAGCTAGTGCAGTGGGGTGGTGGTCAAGCAGCAGTCCTCTGTGTGCAGTTTTGCTTCTGGTTCCCCCTTATCCTACGAAAATCTCTCTGCCTACCTTTCAAGTTGTGTTCAGTGGGAGAACCCCCTCACTCCATCTTGCTGTTGGTTTTTGACTCCTGTTTTTTGAGGTGCTTTTTAAAGACTGGTTTGGAAAGATTTTAAGAGCAGTTTCAGCTTTTGCTGCTACTAAGCCACCTTGAGTCTCCCAAACCCCCAAAGGAATATTTTCAAAAGCATAAAATATGTTTTGTTGTTCCTGAAAGAAATTATACAGCACTAAATATTTCACTATGGGATACCTTTTCTCTAGAAGACAGGCAGACCTATCACTAAAAATAATTTTTTAAAAAGTTTCAACCTTTATTAATGGCCTGCACATGGTGAATTGATCTTTTTCAGCAGAACTCACATATCCAATATCTAATTTTTCATTCTAGCAGTTGTGAAATGGTATCAAACATTAATCTGGGGACTAATTTGGGTTGTCATTTTTTGACTGCCTGCAGATGACTTCTATATTGCTTGCTGTTATAAAGCCTTTGCTGAACTTTAATATGGTTATGTGGTTCCTCAACTTTCAGAACCTATATCAGTGATTCCCAAAGTGGGCGCTACTGCCCCCTGGTGGGTGCTGCAGCAATCCAGGGATGCGGTGATGGCCACAGGTACATTTATCTTTCCTATTAATTGCTATTAAAATTTAAAAAAAATTAATTTTCAGGGGGCTAAGTAATATTTTTTCTGGAAAGGGGGCAGTAGGCCAAAAAAGTTTGGGAACCACTGATTTTTATAATGAAAGAATCAAAACCTTTAGAAGAGCTTTGAAAAATAAATTTCTAAAAATAGAACTGAAGTATCATATTTGTGTCATAAAAAGCCAAGTGTTTGACACTATAATAAGAAGGTCTCCATGTAAGATACTACCACAGCCAACTGAAAAATAAAAAAAAGAAAAAAAATAAATTAACTAAATAATGGATTCAGGGGACAATAGAGGGAAAAACAAATGATAATTTTTATTTTTATGGAATGCTTTTTGGTGGAAATAAAATTGCTGAGACTATTGTTTGCAATGATATCAGATGAAGAGCTAAATCAGTAAATTTAGTAAACCATCTTTTTATTTTCTTTCTTTAAAAAAACTCTTTTTTGACATGGCATATTTTATAAAGTATCTGGTTGGCTAAGGAAATATTTTATCTAAGTGATTAGCAATAGAACGATAAAAAATAAGTTACCATGTAGTAAGATAAAGACATAGATACATGTAAGAGATTATATAAGAACAAAAAGAGAGATAGCTTGGTTGCCTAGGTTTAAGATCATTTCTGCTTTTATAGTATGAAATGAAATAGGCTAGGAGAAACAGAACAAAACAGGATTATTCAAGCAAGAAGTTATAAGATTTTGTCGAACATCTGAGATAAATAAAGAATGCAAAAAGCTTGAGCACATAAAGAAATATCAGGAATTACTTAGAAGATTGGATTTAGGAATGTCCTAAATGTAGAACTGGATATCATTCAACCCATTCCTGCATTGTATTGCCTCTCTTAGAGGCAGCCTTGCATGTGGAACTATAAATAAAGAGCTGCCTCTGACATTTAGCAATTATGTGATTGTTCTCTGAAACTTAATTTTCTCATCTATAAGTTGTCACTAATATAACTTGTAATATAGGTACTCTTAGAATTGTTGTATGGTTTAAATATAAAAATAAATTAAGGTTAAGTATTGGTTATTTCCTATTGCCTAGGAAATATACCACCATTTCCTTTGCCTAGCATTCTGGGTCTTCAATATTCCCACACAACCCATCTTTTAAGACTTCTCTCATACAATCACTTTTTAACCCATCTAACTAAATTGAACTACTCTCTGACACCTGACAACATCCTGAATCCTTCTATTCCTGTGTCTGCTAATTATACCAGTGCTTGGTGATTTTCCCTATTCTATTCTCCATTTTTCCTTGTTTATTGAATTTCTACTCATCCTTTCAAATACAACTCAAAGGCATTGCCTCTCTGACACCTTACTAATCTTCTACCATAAGGACCTTTCATCTGAGATCTGTTGCATATACATAGATAGATAGATACATAGATAGATACATAGATAGATAGATATCTTGTAGATAGATAGATAGATAGATAGATAGATAGATAGATAGATAGACAGACAGACATATGTATAGATGGGGGAGAGGGGAGGAGAGAGAAGAGAGAGAACCAATGGTAGGATCTTCCCTCTAGAATCACACATAATGCACAAACATGCAGATGTGTATACACTGTATATATAAGTATTTTCATACATAAATATACACACTATATTGATGCCTAGTATATACATGTATACCTGTGTCTACAAACAGACAGACAAATATAAGATAGACAAATAGATGATAGATAGGTAGATGGATGGATGAGTGGAAGGACAAATAGACAGACAGACAGGTAGATAGATATATGTGAGTGGATAGATAGATAGATAGATAGATAGATAGATGGAAGGATAGGATGGATGGAAGGATGGATGAGTGGAAGGACAGACAGAGAGACAGCAGACAGGTAGATAGATAGACATATGGATGGATGGATAGATAGATAGATGATAGATAGATAGATAGATAGATAGATAGATAGATAGATAGATAGATAGAAGGATGGACAGACAGACAAACAAGTAGATAAATATATGGTTGGATGGATAGATAGATAGATGGAAGGATAGGGTGGGTGGAAGGATGGATGAGTGGAAGGACAGACAGAGAGACAGACAGGTAGATAGACATATGGATAGAAAGATAGATAGATAGATAGATAGATAGATAGATAGATAGATAGATAGATAGATAGATAGATAGATAGATAGAAATAGATATATGTCTGTTTGCTCACTTAGTTTTTCATCTTGTTCTTCATTCTTGCCTGGATGTGTTCCAGGGAAGATGAAAGAACAGTTAAAAGTCCCCCATCTCCACTTAATGAAACTGAGAACTTCCTGTACAGGTATATCTGTAGACATAGTAGAGACAGACACACTAGTTGGGCCATGTACTCTGAACATTATTCCACAGACTCAATGTGAAAAGAGATACATTTAGCTATTTTTTACCTCTTCCCAGAAACACATCCAGATACTAATGAAGAGCAAGATAAAGAACCAGGAGCAAGACTGACTCATGTATTTTCTCAGTGGTCTAATTTGACTTCAATTGGTTCCTCACATAGAATGGAATATAACAAATATAATGAAAATCTAGATCTATATTGTTATTTTTAAGGTGCCTTTCATTCTTATGGACATGATATTAAAACTCATTTATTCATCCCAGGAAATCTTAAGCTGCCATTAAAGTAGACGGGTGTCAAACATTAGCAGATGAAGCATCATGTTTAGACCTGTTAAAAAAAAGACATCTGGTGCTCAACCAGCACAAAAAAAAAAAAAAAAAAAAAAAAAAGGTTTGAGCCACTAAAGCACAAGCATAACATAACACCACCTGAAGCCCTTATAAATCTTTATTCATCACCACAATCTCAAGATAAAACTTATAACTCATTTTAATTAATCCTTGTCTCTCAAATTCAAGCAACATAACAAACCAAATCAGGGTCTGATATCTTGAACTCCTGTCTTTCACTGAGCACTTCCTAGCTGAAATTGCTTGTTGCTTCCAGAACAGATTCTCCACTTAGAGACCTGATGTGCTATCAGCAGTGTCTAAGCATTAATTACATATCCATTAAAACTGACAGAATTCATTATTATCAAATGGCATATCATTAGGATGGTTCTCAAATGGTATCAAAGTAGTAATTTCACACTTGAAGTCCAACACACTGAATTAAAAAAAAAAAACAACCTCATGTTAGAGTTTGAGCAAAATTCACTTTGCATATCCTTTATGCATTCCTGCAATCTGCTACAGCACACCTAAGCATATATTATTTATGTTTTCTCTAACTAATCCCCAATACACACAAAAGAGAAAAATCAAAAGAGGTATAAAACATCGGGCTTTTTGCTATTTAATTGAATTTTGCTTATTTAAATTATAGATAATATATTGTTAGATTTGCTTACTTTTATTTATTAAATCACTGCCCAGATCACATTCTAATTTTATCTTCATGTTGTTGATTCTTCTATTAATTTACTAACTCATCTGCTTACCCCATTCTATACTCCTCCAATCTATTTGTCCACATCACTGCTTGATTATTCACTACTTTCAAAATCTATGATTTCTTAGGTGTATATACTCCATCCACCAAGGCATAGAGTAAACCCTTTAGTACATAATAAAAGGTCTATAAGAGATTCTATTCCACAGTGTACAACCAACTTGCTTATAAAGATCTTAAAACATAGCTAGATTGGCCCTCAGTGGACAGATATACTATGCATTTATAAGCTTCTCCTTAGATATTTTTCAATTTTTTAAAGACCTCCAGAGATTTGTAATCCAACCATCATAGCCTAATAATATCAAGGCAGCAAGATGAGCTTCTGGAGTAAGACTTTAATAGAATAATTTTAAATTCATTTTCATAAAAAGATTTTCTCTTTGTAACTCGTCTTTTCCAAAGCTTTCAATGAGATAAAGTGATTTGAGTAGTGAGAACACTATGGTAAGGGTTGGGAGACCTGGATTCTTGTCTTGATTCTGCCCACCAACTAATTTTATTGCCTTGGGGAATTCAATTCCTTTCTCTAAACCTTGGTAATTTCATAAATTGAGTTGGTTCATATCTGATGACTTGCATGGATCTTTCTGTCTTCCATCTTGCCTTCCACATATAGATTTCAGTCAGTCAGCCAATTAGTTAGTCAATAAACATATATTAAGTCTCTGCTAGGTGCCAGGTACTGAGCTAAGCACCTGGGATACAAGGAAAGGCAAGAGCGATTCCTTTCAAGGAACTCTGAATCTAAGAAGTGTCAGAGGCAAGATTTGAATCTAGGTTTTTTAGAGGTCAAAACTTAAGACTATACCCATCAAGCCATGCTATTCACATTAGAGTTTCAATAAATAATGAATAAACATGGTTGTTTTGGAAAAAAATGATAGGAGTAATTTAAATTTTATTTCTGGTTTTCTTTTATTCATTCAATAGATTTGTTGAGGGCTTACAAGGGCTAGCTCCTTAAAACATCTAATTTATTATGCAAATAATAAAACAAACATAATAAAAGTTTGTTGAATTGGTTTGAATTTTTGATAATCCAATAGCAAATACTGTATTTTTGGTTCAGCTGTGTAGCTCATTGTCTACAAAATATGATAAGCCATAATTATAATGACAAAATACTATCTAAACAGCAGATGAACATTCATATTTTACTATTTCATAATTCTTTAAACAAAATGAAAGATTTTAAAATACCTTTGATTCTAACACAGCTGATTTTGATGATTTCTAAAACAAAACAAAATGTTCAACATCAGTTGTTGACAGGAAGTGTTCTAGGTACAAACAGAAACTATTTTCATGGTTGCTACCTTATTAGTTATTTCATCATGCTGAAATAAATATACGTTTTAGAAGAAAATATATAAGAAAAAGATGAAACAATTTTAACAAAATCATATGGTTATTTTATAAGAGAATGTTCAAATAACAATCTATATTACAACTGCCAAATTGGGTGCTCATTTAAAACTATATCATTGTACTTATTTTTTTCTGCTAAGTGGATAATTGTTGTTTTATATATGCTGTTATCCAGTGACTGGTTTTAAAGTTATTATGAGTCTTTATTTCAACTTTCTTTTTCAGGATGGTGTGGGTGTAACATTACTGTAGGTTACACTGAGTTCTGCAGCAGATAACATTTTATGAAACCTGCTGTCACTGCATATAATAGAATGAAAAGGGCACAAAAGAGATATAAAGAGGAAAATATTTTAAAGGGGCATAAACAGGGAATTTTAAAATGCATGTACACACAAAAAGCCATTGCTATTTGACACTCACTCCAGGAAAAGAAGTTCAAAAGTTTTGAGTGTGTGTTTTTTTTAATCGGCTTACATGTCTCTGGGTTTATGCTTGAGATGACTTTCATTATATTTGAGTCTGGTTGAACTGAATTTATTTTGTAACTATCATCCTATTTTTCCCCCCTGGTGTATACTCATCAACTCAGAATTGCATTTGTCTGTTGCCCGAAAGCTGTTATACATATATCTCTTTCTGATACTTTTAAAAAATTTATTCTTGTAGTTGTTTGCTAGCCACACATTTAAACTCTCCAAATGTTAAACTTTTACTTTGGGTTTATTTAGAAACAGCATGACTGTAAAGTCCTAAAAAGGTTCCTTTCTTTCTTTCTTTTTTTTAAAGGATGTGATTCTATCTCTCATCATTTTGTGGTTGATTCCTCTCAACAGGGAGCAACACACTTCTCTTAAGGCAAATCTCTTTTATTTTCTTTTCAAAAGCATCATTGTTGCTTAGAACCCTCCTGGCAGGGAAAACACTTTCTGGGGGTTTTGTACTTTGCTTCTTTCTCTGACAATGCCTCAGACTGAGTCTTTGTTTACGTGATGCCAGACATCTGGATGAAAACTGAAGGGCTCAGTCTTTTGGCTCTTTGAAAATATCCAGTTGTGGGCCATTATGCAGACAAAAGAGCAGATTTGTTGGGTGAGATTTTTTTTATGTGATACCTGAATGTTTTCCCTAGAACTGTAATTTAGGATTTTAAGTATAAATATGATTGTATGGGAAAGAGTCCTCAAACTGGAGTCAAAAATACAAGTACTGACTCTGTTATGTAAAAGTTCTATGACTTTGACTCTGCTTAATTTCTCAGAAATTCAGTTTCTTCATCCATAAAATGTGGATAATAATTCTCATCCTACAAGTATAATATAGATATTATAAAGATCAAATGAAATAATATCTTTCAAATCTCCTAATAAATGATTAAACATTATTCAAGCATAAGGAATGAGGAGGAGGACAAACTAACATGGTAAAACAAACACATTGGATTTGAAATCAGAATACTTCAAATCCCAGCTGTGAGATTTTGGACAAGTTACTATCTGAGCTGAGACTTAATTTCCTTTGATCATTACCATAAGATCAAAGAGCTATGATGGGAAGGGATATTTAAGAATTCATTTTCTTCATTTTATATAAGAGAATGAGACTGTGAGATTAAATAATTTGTCTGGGATCAGATAGCTAATAAGTTCCAGAGATGAGATTTGAACCCAGGTCTTCTGAGTACAGAGTCATGGTTTTTACTACTGTACATAGGCTTTATTTTATAATACATTAAGATTAATTTAGGATAGGAAACTCTGGAGGAATCTGGATCAATAAAGCAATCCTATAAACATGACAGTTTCCTTAATGTCTATACCATAAGTATATGCTGTCATAGAATCCACATCAATTGAAGTGCTTACAGAGATACTTTTCAGGTGAAGATTGGAAAACAAAAACCTCTTTGGTTATTGAATAATAAAATATGAAAATTAAAACTATGTAGTTTAGGGAAATCTCCTAATTAAAATGTGAAAAAGTAACACTAAAGGAAACCCTCTGACCTACACCTTGCAAAGAATCCTTTGAGATCCTTTCAGCTACATTTTCCATGAATCCCAACACAGATACATACACACACAAACACACTGCATGAAATGATTCAGAAAATTTGTTTTTTTCATTCAGGTTATTATGGATGATTAAGTTATCCTTAGACACCTAGAGTGACAGTAGATCTTACAAGAAGATCCTACAATGTTATGAGGCTTGATGTAATCAGTATAATATCATCTATGAACAAGATCATCTAAAAAATCTTGCCATTTATAAAGAATCTATTCCTTTTGGACTTTAAGCAGGACATCTTCCAAGACTGAGCACTGTAGGGCAACATAAATTTCCATGTTTTGTACTTTATGTTTTGATGATGTTATGGGTATCATTGTTAAAGGGATTTTCTTAATCTCTCCCTCTGTCTCTTTAAGAGGCGGGAGAGGGGGATTTCTAGGTGGGGCAGAGCTGACAGGGGTCAGTGAGCCAGAGCTGAAGATTCCATTACCAAGGAGATGAGGGGAGAGATAAGGAAGGAATCAGTTGGCAGTTGGGGCTTTTGCCTTTGGATCTCAAGAGAGGAGGAAGTTTGTCTCTGAGACAAGGGGCTACTGGGAGTTTACTATCAACAGTTGGAGGTTAAAATCTTATTTAAGGAGGTCTTGGGTGGTGGCTGTTGATTTATTAGTGTAAGATAGGTAGTTAGTGAATCAACTTTAGATAGTGTAGTTTAGATAGGCCTGGTCTGGCCAGGCAAGAAGAACCTGTTCTCAAAGTTAGCAGTAGAGTTTTAGAAATTTTAGTTTGTATTAGGTATTTAGGTATAGTCATAGGGTATTAGAATAATAATCTCTCTTTCCTCCTTTCTATTTTCTATCTGTACTTCTTCTCAAATTAAACTGTGTTTTATTCAACTGCTCTCTTCACTTTTGTCAAACTCCTACCATTTAACCCTTGCACTATTATTAAGGTTGTCTTGGTACTAATATTTGACATAGATTCATGTATGATTTTTGGTATATTAAAAAAAACACAACAAAATCTTTTTTTGATGAAAATCTTGAAAGGTAGTAGAGGCTGGGTGCTATTGTAATTCAACAAGTATCTACTAGATTACTGTGTGTGAGTCAATATGTTGGGCTCAAGGGAACAAACCAAACAACAGAAAAATAAAACAAATAGCTTACAGTTAAAGAAAATAACATACCACATAAATAAACATAAGATAATGTAAGGAAGGAGGAAGTACTAACACGAAGATGATCAGAAATGTATTTTCAAAGGATCCTTGAAGAATCAATGGATCACAAAAATGAATCAAAGATGAGGATGGAGTATGACCAGAACTAGACATCATGGAGGTAAAAGATGGAATATCAAGTTCATGGAACAAACCCACCCCAACCACATTACTTGCTATGTAGGCATTTTAATAAGTACTGAGGATACAAAGAAAAGCAAAAGACATTCTTTGTCTGGAAAGAATTTATTCTAAAAGGGGAGACAGTATTTGAATATTCAACATTCAAGTATTCAAGCACGTTTAATATGTACAAACAAATTACATACAGAATAAATTTGTGGGGAATCTCAAAGTGAAGACATTAACATTAAAGAAAGGCCAAATGTTGACTGTGTGAGTTTAGGAGGGCCTTAGATGAAGCAAGGGACATTAAGAGGTAGAGTTGAGGATGGAGACAATTCCAAGCATGGAGAACAGCCAATAAAAAGGCATAGATTCAGGAAAGTGTCTGGCTCAAAGAATGAGAAGTAGGCCACAGAATAAATTTAAGAAATAAAACGATTGGGAAGATAAGAAGGTAGAAAGTTATTAAGGATTTTAAATACTAACAGGAAGATTTTATATATGACCCTTGTTAAGAGAGTTTTTTCTTAATTTTTCCCTTTTTCTCCTTAAGAGGCAAAGGCACAATAAGACTTCCGAGTAAGAGACCCCTGCTGTGCAAACTGTCAGTTGGTGACAGTTAGAAGGGTGTGGCTGAGAGTTAGTCAGTTACAGCTGGCAATTGGAAAGGGACTTTTGTCTCTGGGTCCCCTGGGGAGAGGAGTGTGTGGCTCTCTCTCTGGGACTCTGAGGACTCAGAGAAATGGATTTAAATCCTTAATAGCCTTATTGATTATTGATTATCTTGGGTAGATAGGTAGATAGATAGTGGGAAAATTATTATAGACAGAGTAGAAAAGTGAAGGCACTGCCCTTGAAAGCAGATAGATTTGAGGTTTTCTAGAAAAATTTTAGTCAGGATTGGGATCTTAGGTATAGTTTTAAACTATTATAAGATTACTCTCACTTTCCTCCTTTTTATTTCCTATCTCTACTTTCCTAATAATAAACTAAGTGTTTTGTGTTTAAAAAACTGCTCTCCTGATTTTGTTCAAAATCCTCCCTCAAAAATTTAACCCTTCACAGCCTAAAGGAAATCGGGAGTCACTAGAGTTTACTGAATAAAAGGGTGAACAGTAAACAAATAAATAGGGAGATTGATTGTCTGAGGGAAGTAAGATGAAACAAAACTGATCAGGTGCCAGATATTGAAGGGATTTAAATGTCAAATTGAAAAGTTTGTATTTTACCACAAAAGTATTAAGGAGCCACTAAAAATATAGAAACTATGAAAGGCAAGTGCCTTAGGAAATTGTTTTATCAGTATGTGAAGTATAGATGGGAGAAAAGAAAATCTGTGATAATAAGAAAAAAAATTTAACCTGTTATAAAACAATGCCATGTAAGACTGTTGTATATAAACTAATTTGAGAAGATTGACCTGAGCCTTGGAGGGATCACCATCATTTTTATCATAAAAATTGCAATGCTAAAAAATTTAATTGTATTTTACCAAAATAAATAATGAAAACTTTTTGAGGAGAAATGCAATTTTATTTAGCTAGATCTAGGAGAGTGTAAAAAATACTATTATATCAATAAGAATAGTGAAAATGAGTTGAAAACTATATTGAAAAAGTTGGAAAGAGTAAGGTCCCTTTTACTAGAGAATTGATCAAATAACGTATGTAGTATGTGTCAAATAAATATGTAGTACTATATGGCTTTATTCATCCAAAAGTTTTCTTCTGACTTTCCAAATATAATAAAATGATGTTTGTAAAATGCTTAACATAGGGCCTGGCACATAGTAGGTATTTCATAAATGTTTGTTCTCTCCTTTGCGTAATCTTTACTTTTTCATAATTTGAAATTCCTATTGTTTGAGTCATTCTTTTAGTTTAAACATAACTATTAAAAGGTATACACGTGGGGTAGCTGGGTAGCTCAGTGGAGTGAGAGTCAGGCCTAGAGACGGGAGGTCCTAGGTTCAAACCTGGCCTCAGCTACTTCCCAGCTGTGTGACCCTGGGCAAGTCACTTGACCCCCATTTTCCACCCTTACCAATCTTCCACCTATGAGACAATACACCGAAGTACAAGGGTTAAAAAAAAAAAAAAAAGGTATACACATAGAATAGCCTTTGAAAGTTTACTTTAGTACTTCTCTTGGTCATATATAAGCACAAATTATTTTATTTTATTTTTATTAGAAGGACTACCTCTGAAAAATTTAATCTTGAGAAGATGAGTGATGGGACAGGTAGCGACAGCAACAAGTCTTATAGTACTGAGAGGACACCAGCAGGAAGCCTGGTTAGAGATTATGTTCCCCTTATTTTGGAATTGTACCTCCTGGAAACAGAGTGCAAGGACAGTAATTGAAAACTGAAAGAAATTCACACGATAGGATTAGAGGGTCCAAATGAACAGAAAGTACTGAAGACAAATTTCTATTATTTCTCAGTTGGATAGGTCTGATCCTAGTAGTGGTTTAGAAATAACTGTAGCTTGACTATTGAAGAAAAATAATTTGTGGTTGATAAATCAAATGCTATCATGAAACAATAAAAACAGTTAACCTAATAATTTTAATTTTTTTAATATGAGCTAGGAAAAATGATATAACTTTTTTAAAGGCTTAGGAAAAAGAAAACAGAGTAGTAACTTTATTAGAAAACATGTCAGAGATGAAGTCAACCTCTTCCTCAATAGATCTTTAAACAAAATCAATTTTGCTGTTTTGAAAAATGTGGTATATAATCTAGCCACTTGGAAAACATATATGTTTGATATGACACAGACTAAAGCCTAATTGGTCAATCAAATACACACACAGATAGCTATAGTAGACAATTGTTCTTGATATTTAATTAGAGAGATGCAACACAAGTTCCCTATGAGTGAGTTCCAAGCTAGAAGATGATTATTGAAAGGAATAATAGAGTGCCAAGAAACCCACATTAAGATGAATGAATAACCAAATCTTATAATTTGCCTTCAGGAGAATCAAAGTTATAGTTGAAAATAATGGAAATGACTTGCTGCCTCAAGCCCTTTTGCTGCTAATTGAATAAGGTGATCAGAAATAAGATAATATTTTGTACTACAACACCAATACTGTTAAAAAAAAAGACCAGTTCTGAAAAAAACTTAAGAACTTAACATATTCCAGAGAGTTAATGAAAAAGAATGCAACTCACCTAATGACATAGAAATGGACTAATATGTAGAATGGAAAACATATTTTTAGACATGGCTATTGTGTGAAAACTGGTTTTGCCTAACTGTCCTTTCTCTCTTCTTCCCTCCCTTTTCTTTCCCTCAGGCCTATTCCCTTCTTTTTCCTGCGTCCCTCCTTCATTGTCTTCTTCCTTCCTTCCTTCCTTCCTTCCTTCCTTCCTTCCTTCNTCTTCTAGGATCATAACATAAATAAATTTACAATGGATCATAACATAAATAAATTTAAAATTACAATAAAATAAAGGGTATATACATCAATACAAGGAGAAAATGGTAATAATTTTTACAATATAAGGAAATCAAATACTTGAAGCTTCTTTTACAAAAATATTCAGGAGGCAGTCCCCTTCTTTCACAAATATATATATGTAAAACAAAACAAATTAATTTTAGCAAGACAAATGAATTTTAAACCAGAAAAATGAATTTAAAACCCCCCAAAGTTCAAAATTTTGCACATCTGGTTGCTCTCTTAGGCTCCTGGATCAGCATACATTCTCCATGTGGTCTCCACAGCATCTCCATTTGGATTCCAGGAGGTAGTAAATCTCTTTTTCCTAAAATAACGTAAACTCTCCATATGAAATAAAAACAAATTCCCCCCTGAGGAGGATAGAAAAAAACATTGAAAGCACAGAGGGAATATATGGCTGAGGTAGGAGGCATATGAATCATTGCCAATCAAATTCATCAGGAAAATTAGCACAAAAAGACCAAATAAATAGTGGATGAAAAATTCTAAACATCCAATTCTAAATTTTATATGGAAAAAATTCTAAATAAGAAAAAAAAAAAAAGAAAATCACACTAGGTCTTTGAATAATATCCAATTAAAGTAATCCAACATCATGTACCCACTTAGCAGCCAGGACCACAATCAACCGCCATAGTAAGAAAGTTAGGAAAAATGGGCTAGATTTGTATTTATTGGACTGATATTTTATAGTTTCTTCTCTTCTTCTTTCCTCATTTCTTCTCAGGAAGAGAATATAGAGCCAGAACAGCCAATTGTTGGGACTTGATATATAAATTTTCACAAGGATTGTGGTTCAAGGAATCTTACGTCTTAATGTATGTTAAGATTGCAACCTCGATTCTTACACTAGGTTCAAGTCATTTTTATTGGTATAGAAATCTCAGCAATTCTAGTAGGATTAGTTGTTTTGTGTTTTGTTTTTTTTGACCTGTATGCTCATGCATCATGCAGGTTAAGTATGTGCTTCTTTGGCACTATGTAGGTATCTGTGCTTCTTTGGCACTGTATAAATGAAATCTGTGCTCCTTTGTTGATTCCATTTCTTTGAATCAGACATACGTGCAAAGTCCCATATTGTTAAATACCAATAGCAGTTTCAGTGGTCTAAGGCTTTTTGGGCAGGCAGTTACAATTAGAACAAATGGATATACTAAACTTGCTCTAATCTAATAATCAAAAACTCTTTCAATTTAGATAACATGTGCTTCAAATACAAAAATTTTTGCACATGAAATTTTTTAAAAAGTGCTAAAATTTAAAAATTATATATATATATATATATGTATGTATGTATGTATGTATGTATGTATGTATCTCCTGTAATCAGTGACAATGAGAAAAAATATATATATTACAGTTTGTGTCACTTAAGGAGGGGTAGAACTGTTGTGGAAATTTACCCACCATCTCAGGTTAAATAATTTAGATAAAGTCAAAAGCCAAATTTCTCCAAGTCAATGTAGGATTTTAGAGTTTATTGGAAGAGGGCCAAGTCCTTCATATAAACCCAGGCACTGCATGTAGAGTTAGAAAGAAGCAGACGACAAAGGCTTGGCAGCAGAGGCCTGGTTTTTATACTAAGACCATGACAAAGTGAATATTTCCAAACAAGGATGATGATTTTATCATAAGATGCAGCATCAGGTTGACTCTTTTGGAAACTGTTACCAACTACAAAGCTGATTGGCTAGTTTATTAAAGGAAAACCCATATTAGTCTTAAGGTCACATCACAAGACAATACCCTTATTAAGAAATACTGATGACCACGAGGGCTCATCTGATCTGTTGGGCGGACGGTTATTTCTAAATAGGAAAGGGTGAGCATTCTTGCACCATATCAGGACATGATGCAGCATTATAGGACCTGAAACTCATATGGTCAGTATCTTATGATAGAAGGGAAATTTGACTTAGGGAGGGGTTGGAAACTCCCTTAGAAGCAGTTTTATGCTTTAGAGATCCTTATAAATTCATGAATTCTACTAATTGTAATTAAGATTATAATGGAATTATGCTAATCACTTTAGAATCACAATATTGATTAGCATTAAACTTATCACTAGACGTTAGAATTACAATACTGAGTAAGTTTAAACTTATCACTATCACTTAAATCCAATCAAGTATAAGGGGGTAGAGGTCTTTCTTCTTTCTTTCTTACCCAAGAATTTAGCTGCATTTCTTCTCAGATTAGCCATGATCCACAGTGTGTGTAAATGGAATTACCTCATCCTTATTCATTCTCTAGACTTTAGCCACCAGGTATAATGTCACCCCACCTAACTTAGAATTAAGTGGGAAAGGGGCAAGTCTGTGACCTACATATGATAGTAAGTGAGAAATCAAAAACAAGTGACTGCCCCCTGGACAGTCCAAAATAGTGTTGAGGCTGCCATTTGTCCACATGAAACTGGAGGTAGACCCAGGAAGTGACAAAAACTGCTATCTTAAATATGATGGTAACTTACTGTGAAGGGCTTTTGCCCAGTTGAACTTGGTGTTGGAGGAGCTCAGGTGATACCTCAGACTGCTTCCCTTTGAATTGTCATATGGGTAAGTTAGGTTGACTCTCTTTCCTTTTTCTTTTGGCATTTCTGGAGGTTCTAGCCTCAAGGATGCCTCTCTTCTTAGAGGAGGTCTTGTGGCTAGAAGCCTTGTTTAATTAACCTCTGTACCCCCTCTGCTGGGGCCTCTGAAGACTCCCTGGTTCAGGCCTCTGGTCCAGGCCAGGGTTTCTCTCTCTCTTTTTCCCTACCTTCAACCTTCCTAATTGTAAATAAACCATCACAAAAGTCATTCTGACTTGGGTCTCTTATTTTGGAATCAAGTAATCGATCCCTGGTGACCAAATTTTAAATATCCAGTCCAACCATAATCTTTCCAATTTTCCTATTTTACAAGTGTGAGTGCAAATGAGGTAAAACAATGGAGTTATAAAAGCAATAATACATTTAAGAAAATACAAAAATTTCACAAAAAGCACAAAATGCATATCAAGTCAATATAATACAAGTTTCCTTCAAGGTAATATATGTTCAAATCTTCAAAATACACAAAATACAAGTTTTCCAAATTATCAATACTATGCAAGTTGTTATGGACTTTTTGGGATCCATATTGCTGAGAGGGGTTCAAGCTGCAGCACAGAATTCCATAGTGCCCCCCAGAACTCTAAGAGAGGGGGCAGTTAAAGGCAGTTGGAGTGCTGGTATAAAAAGGCAGAACACCTGGCTTGCAGGGTCTTGGGTCTTGGGTCTTGGGTCTTGGGTCCTGATCCTGATCTGAGTGCTGTCTCTGCAAGCTGTGTGGCTCTGAACTGAGCCATCCAGTCACTGGCAGCCAAAGCTGTTTTACTTTGGTTAGACCTTCAACAATATCACAGTCTACCTTAGTTTACCTATCTAGGTTTAGAAGAAGAATATTTATAGGGTTAGAGAGCTGATCAGCCATTCAAGATACATTTCCCCCTTTGGGGGAAGGGGCTGCTTTTGACATAGCTGTTTATATAGTTTTTTCCTTACCTATCAATCCTAAACATTTTCCCTTTCCCATTTCCTGATATCATTAAACCCTTATCATCTAGGAACAGTGTCTGAATACATATGATTTGTGAAATATACTCACATCTTCCATTAGCCAAATTCCTTTTATTGGTGGCCCTGAAGTTAATCCTAATCCTCTGAGCCAGTGAGCTTTTAAGACATCAAGCTTCACCAATTCTATCCTGTGGTGAAATAATTCAGAGAAAGATATCATCATAAAAAGTTTAGCCTTTCCCCACTTACCATTTTGGCCCAGAAGTTATCAAGCCAGATTGTCCACCATTACCAAACTGTTAATTGACTTTCCAACTGCTTAGTGGGAAGGGGGAGGTGAAGGAGCACTTCCACAAGTTCCTGCCCCTCCCTTCCAGTCAGCCTGCTTGTGTGTGTGTGTCTCCAAAGACCTAGGATTAGGGAGACTTCTTTGCTACTGACCCCTGACATCTTACAGTTTTCCTTATCCTACAACTTCCATAAAGATACATGTCAAATATTGGATGGCACAAATAAAGATAAGGGAGTATACAAGAACTGTATTCAAATCTGTTGCTTCTTCTTTCCTATTTTTAAAGGGAGAGAAAACTGAAAATGATTAATAGCAAAAAACAACAAAAGCAAAAGAGTTTAAGGGGCACCTCCTCCTTCTGCCCCATGTGGAGGAGCAGTAGCACCCTGAGGAGTGAGTGGACAAGCTCCACTCAAAAGATATTGTTGTGGTGTCAATTTTTGTGAGTTATATCCCTGGTTATAAGTCCTGAAATTTCAATTCTAATAGTTATTGTTCTGATAGTTATTGTTTCTGAAATTAGTATTGTTTCTGTAGTGGTTGTAGTTGTTATTATTATTGTTATTTCTAATTGTCTGTAACAGATTCCTGCAATTCATCATTAAGTGGCCCTTCTTGTTACAGAAGTGGCAGGTCAGAGATTGATAATTAGATTCTCAGAGAGGGGCAAGTGGTATTGGTATATTATCATGTTCACTTTCCTGCTTTCTATTTTATTTCATAATGATTTCAGTTCTTTTTGTATGATATCCAACAGATCATTAGTTTGTACCTTTGTTTCTGAATGTCCTTTAGTGGCATATACAGCTATTCTCCTTAATTCATTCAGATCTATTTCTGGCCATTTGGGACAATGCATCTTAAAGTATTCCTGGACCACTCTGCTAGAATTGTTTAAAAATTGTCACCTTATTTGTCTTATTCTTTGCTTTGTTGATAAATCCAAGTCCAAATATCCAGCTCCAATTCAATAAGCTTGTCCATAAATTGAGAGGGATTTTCATCATAATTTTGCTATAGGCAATCAAATTTGGTCCAGTTGTCTGGACGTTCTGCAAATTCTTTCAGTGCTTTTAATATTGCAGGCCTAGCATTATTTAACTGCAAATATTTCTCAGGATCATTGTAATTCCAGTGAGGATCCTTGCAAGGCCAGTGTGCTGCATTTCATCCATGAGCCTTATTTACATAAGAGATGATTTTTTTTTCTTTCTCTCTCTGTCAGGAAGATTTGGAGCACTTTTTCCACATCCTTATAGGAAGGAGTGTATTGGAAAAATATATCTTCCATCCTTTTCATTATAGATATGGGTTCGTCATTATAATTTGGAACATCTTTTTTAAATTCTTTGATATTTTGAGGAGTGAATGGAGTATGGTTTTAAATTTATCACTTCCCCAGATAGATCCTAATGTAGGCACTTCCCTTTGAGAGAAAAGGCCACCACAGGAATCAGAATCATAGAATGGTTTTGGTTTCTTTTTAGTCATTTTGGTGCTTACTGTGGCAGAACAGATGTTTTGAGGTGTTTGCGTGCTTAATGTGGCATGGGTAGGATCTGATATGGTCTCAGTTGGGGTTGGTTGTGGGTTTGGATAAGGGATAGGAGTGTCAGGAGAAGGAGGAAGGGAGGGAGGGTTGGCCAGGAGATGCACAAGATGAGAGAGGAGTTTCGTTACATCTCTCTCCTTCTCTATTTCAGGGGTAATAGGAGGAATAGGACTTTCCTCTCTGAGTATTTCAGGAAAAGCCTCACGAAATTTTAAATCTTGTTTTCGAATTGGATACTCCTGAAATTTTGAATCAGGTATTTGAATTGGATCCTCCTTTTTCAGTGCATTGGGCATAGAGTGTTTGAAATTGTCCATTTGGATTTGTACTACTGCTTGGATTTTGGCTTGCATTTTCCTATTTGCAGCCTTTTGCATTGTCATATTGAAAATTAAGAAAACAAGATTCCCTAGCAGCATCAGAAGGAGGAGGCATTTGGAAACCATAAAGGTTTCCAATTTGGCAAAAGCCAAAAGGTTTTTCTGTATAGAAGCAATTATATTGAATGGCCTCTATTGATTGATTGATTTAGCTAGCTCCCATTCTTTGTTTGTTTGTTTGTTTGGTATATTTATTTATTTAGTATCAGCAGCAAAAAGATCATTTAATTATTTAGTTGTTTTTGTTGTATATAATGTATCATTGGTGCTGCCCTCTAGTGGCAGAAAGGTAGCACTGCATCTTAGCAGAAAAAAGGGAGGGGGAACACACTGAGTGCTCAGTGCTGGCCCCTAGTGACCAAGGTTCAGTACTGCACCACAGTTAGGAAAAAGGGATGGGGGAAGCACACTCTGAGTGTTCAATGCTGGCCTCTAGTGGCCAAGATTCAGTAACACAGGGGGAGGAGAATTAGGGGTGGGACTAGGGTTGGGACCAGTGCTGGTGGGGGTGGAAGGGGTGGGGCCAAGGCACTGCAGGGTTGTGGGAATCAAGATGGAGGAAGGGGGAAACACTCCAAAGCACTCTGGGTTCCTTCCTACAAGGTAAGTAGGGTTTTCGGGCTTTTCTTTTCTTTTCCCCCAGTAGGCAGCCAGAATTAGGGGCAGGCAGGGTGTTCCAGAATTAGCCTGGGGTGGGTGGGAGAGGGAGAAAGGGACCGGGGTTTTTCTGAACCCCTCCTTGTTTTTGCCTGCAGACCCCCTGCTGGGTATTTAGATCTAGAATCCCTGCTGAGGCAGAGGAGCCTGGCAGGCAGTTAGTAGGGGAGGGGACCCCCACTGGCCTGGGTTTTGTGCAGGAAAACTTCATTTACCCTTAGGCAGTAAGGCAGGTAGGATAGTCAGCAGGCAGGCAGGCTCAGGTCCCATCTGGGTCATCATAAAAATGAGGGGATGAAGGGAGGAAGGTAGGAGGGAGGAAGAACAGGAGAAAGGAGAGAGTAAGGTAGAGGAAGGGAAAGGAAAGTGGAGGCACTCAGCCCCGGCAGGGGGAAATTGACCAGAGCCTTTCCAGATTCAAATAAAAGATCAGAGAGCAACTTAGGTTTTAGAATAGCTAGGTTTTATTTAAATTAGAAAAGGGAAGGTCTAGGGAAAACTAGAAGGTAGATAAAAGGGAAAAGGGCTCTGAGAGAGAGAGAGAGACTAGCCAAGAGCTCTGCAGGGTCCAGGGTAGAGAGCATCAGCCAGCCTCCAGGCTTGGAAGAGTGAAAAGGCACCAAAACCCTCTCTTTTATACTTTCTCATGTTGGGGGAAGTCTCCCAGGGCTTAGAGTAATTTTAAATGACACAAACTCATGTTGAACTTACCTTCGAATATGGTGTGAGATATTGTTCTAATCCCATTCTCTGACAGTTAATTTTCCAATTTTATCAAGTTTATGTCGAACAGTGAATTCTTGCACCACAATGTTGGATTGTTTGATTTATCGGTCACTAAATTACTCTGGTAATTTATATTAGTTTTTATGTACCTAATCTATTCCACTGACCCACCCCTCTATTTCTTAGCTGATATCAAATAGTTTTGATAATTACTGCTTTGCAATACAGCTTGAAATATTGTACTCCTGGGCCATTTTTCTTCATATTTTTCATTGATTTCTTGATATTCTTTACCTTTTATTCTTCAGGATACATTTTGTTATCATATTTTTCTAGCTCTACAGAAGTATTTTGAACAGTTTGATCAGTATGGCACAGAATAAGTAGATTAGTTTAGGTAAAATTGCCTTTTTTTATTATATTTGCTCAGTATACCCATGAGTAATTAATGCTTTTTTCCAGTTGTTTAGATTTGACTTTATTTGTGTCAAAAATACTTTATAAATAAGTTCATATGTTTCTTGAGTTTGTTTTGGTGGAGAGACACCCAAGTATTTTCATTATTTACTTTTAATTTAAATTTAATTTCTTTTCCTCTCTCTTGCTGCAGGACTTTATTTGGAATATAAAGAAAATCTGATAGCTTATGTGAGTTTATTTTATATCCTGCAACTTTGCTAAAATTGTTAATTGTTTACATTAATTTTTTGGTGGATTCTCTAGGATTTTGCAGGTATACCATCATATCATCTGCAGTATGGTAATTTTATTTCCTCATTGCTTACTACAATTTTCTTTAATTTCTTATTCTTTTATTGCTATAACTAGTATTTCTAGCACAATACTGAATAATAGTGGTGATAATGGACATCTTTCCTTCACTGCTGACCTTTTGAGGAAGACTTCTATCTCATCTCCACTACATGCTGTTAGTTTTAGTTAGATATTATCTATCATTTTAAGGAAAGCTTGATTTATTCCTCTGTTTTCTAGTGTTTTTAATAGGATTGGATATTGGATTTTGTCAAAAGCATTTTCTATTTACATGGAAATAATCATATGATTTCTATTGGTTTTGTTATTGGCATGTTCAATTGTACTGATAATTTTCCTAATACTGAAACATCCTTGCTTTGCTGGTATAAAACTCATTTGGTCAATAGTGAATGGAACTCGTGATAGAACAATGTAATCTTGCTATTAATTTATTTAATATTTTTGCAGCAATACTCATTGGGGGGGGATTGGTCTATAGTTTTCTTTCCCCAATTTTTCTTTCTGGTTTAGGTACCATCCCCATTTTTGTGTCACAAAAGGAATTTTATTGAACTTCTTTGACTATTTTTCAAAAGAATTTATACAATATTGGGATTAATTGTTCTTTAAGTGTTTGGTAGAATTCACTTGTGAATCCACCAGTGTCCTGGGGATTTTTTCTTGGGCATTCATTGCTAGTTTATTCAATTTCTCTTTTCTAAGATGTGATTGTTTAAGTATTCTATTTTCTCTTCTGTTAATGGGGACAGTTTGCATTTTTGTAAATATTCATCCTTTTCATTTAGATTGTCAAATTCCCTTCCAAAAAAATCTTTATTCACCTTCTAAGATCCCATTAGATTCTAATTAGATTCTAAGATCCTTACTTATATTAAACAATATGAATGTCATTTGCTTTAGTAAAGTCAGTATGGTATAGGTGCTATGGATATTAATTTCTATCTAACTTGCTTGATTTCTTGTAATTGCTAGTGCATATGCCTATAATAATGTGCATGACTGATTTAATTAAAATATTGTACCAAGACTCCAAGCAATTGCCTTACTTTGTATATCATACTCAATTGTCAAATGGAATTGTCATTGGAAAAATATATCTAAAAGTAGTCTTTTTTTTCAAATGATAATAAGAGGATGGATATTCATTTGGGTCTTTCAGATCAATTGAAAAAAAAGTATAAACTCTTTTAATGAACTAAGGATAAATGAAATGGAAGGCAGGATTTTAAATGATTGATTCATTCCCTTAATCCTGCTTCCCCAAACATGAAATCTTATGTACCAAAATATGGTATGAAATGTAATTATATTATTTTATTGTTTTTGATAAATTTTACTTGTTTTGGTGAGAGCTAGTCAAGAAAGCCTGACTAATTTTTAGAAAAATCCTAGAATATATTATTGAAGAGATATTTAGTGGTTATATAAAAAGTGGTAAGTTATACAGAACTAATGTTGTTTTATCAAGAATAGATTTTGTCTCTTCTTTTTTGATGATTTTACTAAACTGACAGATTTCAGGAAAGCTATCATTTACAGAGGTTTATGTCTGTTAAATTATTTCATATTATTTGTGCATAAAATATGGCAAGGAATACAATAGACACTAATACATTTAACAGAATGGCTTTTCCAATAACATTTCTGTTCTTCAATCAGTTGTGTTTGATTTTTTTTTTATGATCTCATGAACTACAGCACACCAGACCTTTCTATCCTTCAATATGTCCAAAAATCTGTACAAGTTCATGGTCAATGCTTTCATGACAACATTTATCCAACTCATCCTCTGTCATGTCCTCTTCAGTTAGCCTTCGTTCTTTCCCTGTATGAGGGGAATGACCCTTGTCTTCTCATTATGTAGTCAAAGTAATCAGCTTCAGTATTTGACTATCTATAGATACTCTGAATTAAGTTATTTAGATATTGACTGAATTGATCTCCTTGTTGTCTAAGAGAATCTCAAAAATATTCTCCAATACTACAATTCAAAAATTTAAATTCCACAGTGCCTGCCTTTTTAGTTCAACTTTCATAGTTGTATCTTGCTACTAGAAAAAACATAACTTTGACTCTATAGACCTTTGTCAGCAAGGTGATATCTCTGTTTTTAGTAGGTTCTCCAGGTTTCCCATGGCTTTCCTTGCAAGGAGCAAGAATCTTTTTAATTTCCTAGCTGCTGTTGTCTTGTCTGCGGTGATTTTTGAGCCAAAGAATATAAAATTTGACACTAGTTCCCTTGCTTCTCTCTCTATTTGCCAGGAAGTAGTAGGACCTCTTGCCAAAATCTTAGGATATTTTTTTAATATTAAGCTTCAAGCCAGCTTTTACACTTTCCTTTTTCAGCCTCATCAAGAAGCTGCTTAATTCTTTACCTTCTGCTATCAGAAACTTCTTATCTGCATATCTGAGATTTTTGATAGTTTAACTAGCAAAACCTTGATTCCAGACTTTGTCATTTTGCATAATATACTCTGCATATAAGTTAAATAAATAGAGTGACAATATACAGTCTTCTTGTACTTCTTTCCCTATCTTAAACCAATCAGTCCTACCATGTTCCATTCTCATGGTTGCTTATTAACCTGTTTATAGGTTTCTCAGGAGAAAATTAAAATGATCTGGTCTTTTGTCTTTCTGAAGACTTGCCACATTTTATTGTTTTCCACATTGTCAAAATTTTTAGTGTACTCAATGAAGCACAAGTAGATATTTTCCTATAATTACCTTGCTTTCTCTATAGTCCAGCTGATATTGGCATTTTAGTTTCTAGTTCCTCTGGTTCTTCACAAAACTCTCCAGGTAATTCTTGGTTAAAATGTTGCTGAAGTTAGACTTCCAAAATCTTAAAACCGAACTGTTGTGTGAAATGAGTAAAATTATTTGAAAAGATGAACATTCTTTTATTTTGACCTTCTTTAGAATTGGGACATGAACCAATCTTTTCTAATCCTTTGGCTAATACTGAGTTTACAAAATTTATTGGCATATTGACTATAGCATGTTAACAGCATCATCTTTTAGGTTTTTAAATGGAATTTAAAGAAATCCTGTTACCTCCACTAGCCTTTTGTGAATAATACTTCCTAAGGCCCTATTTGAAGTCATTCTCCAGGATGCCTCGTTCATGATCAGTAATCACACCACTGTGGTTGTTAGTGCCCATATTATTGGTTGGTTTTTCTTCTAAGGGCTTCCTTATGTTCTTGCCATGCCTTCTTAACATCTTCTATTCAGTCTCTACCATTTGTCTTTTGGTCATATCCATTTTGCATGAAATACTCCCTTGACATCTTTAATTTTGTTGAAGAGATATCTTCTCTTTCCGATTTTATTATTTTCTTGTTTCTTTACATTGCTCATTTAAGAAAATTTTATTTCTTCTTACTATTCCCTGGAAGTCTTCATTCAAAGGAGTATACCTTTGCCTTTCTTCTTTACCTTTCACTTTCCTTCTTTTCTCACCTATATTTGTAAGGCTTCATCAGGTTGCCATTTTGATTTTTTCTTTTACATTGGAAAGTCTTTTGTTGCTGCATCCTTTACAGCATTGCAGTGTTCTGTCCATAGTTCTTCAGGTACTCTATCTTTCATAATTCCACTTCATATTCATGAAGAATGATATTTAAGTCACACCTATATGATCTGATAGTTGGACTTATTTTTTTCAATTTATGTCTGATTTTTGCAATAAGATGTTCATTATCTGAGGCACAGCAATTGCTGGATTTTTTTGGTTGTTTCTTTATTTAATGCATTCTAAATTTTCCAAATTGCATATCAAAATTTTTTTCAATATTTCTTTTTTGATAGTTTGCAATCCATGTTCTCTCTCTCTCCCTCCCAGTCTTCTCACATCCTCAAGATGACAAGTTAATATGATACAGGTTGTACATACATTATCTTTATCATACAATAAAGATATCCATGTTCATGTTGTGAAAAAAGACACATATCGTTTTCACTAGAGAAAAATTCACGGAAGAAATAAAGTAAGAATGGGCGTATTTCACATTGCTTTTGGACTCTGTTCCTTCTATGGCAGTGAATACCTTTTTTTGTCATGAGTCTTTTGGAGTTGTCCTTAATCCTTGCCTTATTGACAATAGTTGTCATTCATAGTTGAGCGTCATACATTATTGTTTTATTTTTTTAAAGATAGTATGCTTTGATTCATATCATCAGACTCCAACAGTTCTTTCGCTAGAAGTTGATACAATTCTACATCATAAGTCCTTCAGAATTGTTCCAGATCATTTCATTGCTGAGAGTAGCCAAGTTTTCGCAATTGATCTTTATACAGTATTGTTTTTACTATGTACAGTGTTTTCCTGATTCTGCTTATTTTTCTCTGAATCAGTTTATTTAGATCTTTCCAGCTTTTTCTGAAATCATATTGCTCATCATTTCTTATAACACAATAATATTCCATCACCAATATATGCCACAGCTTATTCAGTCATTCTCCACTTGGTGGACATCTCCTCAATTTCCAATTCTTTGCCACAACAGAAAGAGCTGCTAGAAATATTTTTGTACAAGTAGGTCCGTTCCCTTTTTCATTATCTCTTTTTTCTGTGAGGTAGGGCCTCAGAGTTGCTTTAATTTGTATTTCTCTAATTAATAGTTATTTACAGTATTTTTCTCATGACTAAAGATAGTTTTAATTTTTTCATCTGAGAATTACTATTTGTCAATTGGGAAAGACTTTGTTTTCTTTTAAATTTGACTGATATCTCTATATTTTTTCAAGCCAAAACAAAAAATATAGAATACTACAAAAGTTCAAAGCAGAAAAGAGGTACGGTAAGTAAAAGGCATCATGTAAAAGGCCTGGTTCCACAGATGAAGACAGGTCCAGAGCAGTTTCAAGTTTGGGGTGATTCAGGAGTCCATTCCACTGCAAGATAGTATAAAGGCAGCTCCCAGCCATAGACCAAGACCATAGAATTCCTGCAGAAAGTTGGGACAAATCTTAACCAATAATTTAAAGAGCAAGCATCCTCTATCTATTATATCCAGGAGCATATAATCAATGTTTGATCCAAAAACAAGTCACAAGTCTGGAAACTGAGAGTGGAGATAGCAGTAAATCTAAGAAAATCTATAGTTTCTAGCCTCTTTTGAACTTTCTATGTATGTCTCAGTGATACTGTCAAAATAAACTCAAGATAATCTTTAGTAATTGAATACATCAATAAAAATGTGAATATAGAAAAAGAAAATGAAAATATATTAGAAAACTTTGTTCAAGAGTAAGAACTACGAGAGCTAATAACTAATATTTATACAGTGATTTAAGTTTTGCTAAGCACTTTATAACTATTACTTAATTGGATCTTTATGACAACCCTGTGAGGTAGGTGCTATGATTATCCCCATTTTACAAATGAGAAAACTAAGGACTAGAGAGAATAAAGTGACTTAATCAGGTTGACTCTTCTCTTAGATACTTGAGGAAAGAATTGAACTCAAATATTCCTGACTCTGAAAACATGTTCTACAATTCCAATTTGCTATTGAATAATTTATATATGCTTTATATATGTTATTCTAATAGACTTAACAAGTAATTTAAGTTCAAGTTTACTTTTAAAACTATTTCTTTTCCTCCATATCAATAACTTCTTAAAATTGGAAACTAGAGCTTTCTTACTTTCACACAACATTTTTCAATTTAATGATTTCAAATTATTTGCTATTGGATTTAATCATTACTCTAAAATTTGAGTGGTCTAACTACATTGATGACTCATTTGGAAATAATTATTTCAAAAACTGGTCATTTATGCCTAGTAGAATAGAGTCCATTTTATTTTTGAATGAGGTTCAATGTTTAGCATGTTTTATACATGCTAAATGCTCTTTTTTGATCCAAATATTAGTTATATTTTATTGTGAGATTGTTGTGTAGTCTACAGACTTTTGATCTCTCACATTTTGTATGCAGGAATTAGGCTTTTGAACATATTTTCATCTTCTATGTTCATATTTTCATTGAAATCATCCATTTTCAAAGGTTATATTTTATTTCATTTGGAAAGTGTTATTGAGATCTCCATAGAATTCCTCTCATCTTTGGCAGTAATTGCTATTCCAGAAACTCCAATTATAATCAGATTTCAAAGTGCTTAGAGGAAGGAGAGAAAAGATCTTATGTACTAAAAAAGTTTAGGGGAAATAAACCCTGGAAAGGTAGTAGACATTCAAAAAAGAAGTTCTAAAAACACAAAGGGAAATAAGTCCAATGAGGAGGGAAAATGACAATTTTCTAAAGAAACTGTTATGTTTACATTGATTAACAGGTTTGTGCTTTTAAAGTTATATAAAGAAAATGGAAGTAAATGCATTCTGTAGAGGATAAAAAAGAGTGTCATATGGTCTTGTAAATATGTCAGGAGTGGTAAAATTCATTGCAAGTTAAGGATGATGAGGTGAAGCTAAAAGAAACAATTTTTTTAATTGGAAGAAAAAGGAGGATTCGAATGGAAAGCATTTATTTTGGGGATTGGTTGGAAAATGATAACTATCAATAAAATGAAGAGAGAGCAGCTCCATTCTAATTCTGCTTCCATTTCTTTGCCCAGAAGGGAAAAAAAATCTTTGCATAGGAAATGATAAGGAAAAGTGGTTTTAGCCTATTTCTATTCAATATAAATAAGGAGAGAATAAGAAAGCATTTAGTGTTCTCTGGTGAATTAAAATCATATGTCTCAAATGAATTATATCTTTGGTACTGAAAGAACTGGCAGAAAGGAATACGATTATTCTCAGTGAATATGTATAAAACATGGAAGATGGGAGATGTATAACAAGTTTAGAAAACAGTAAATGTATGGATTTTCCAAAATAAGGGAAGAGTATATCTTGCAAAACATAAGCAAGGAAGCTTGACTTCAGTTCCTGGGAGAATTCTAGAATAAATCATTAAGAATAGTAAGTAAATATTTGGAGAAGCAAGCAGTGCTTACATAGTACCAATATGGTTTTTATGAAGAATAGCTTTTGTTAAACTAAACCTATTTCCTTTTAAGACTAGTTTGCTAAGCTAGTAGATGAAAAAAAAATAAAATGCATGACTAACATTTATATACGTTTTGTTGTGCACTTTACATCTGTTATCTCATTGGATCCTAAAAATATCCTTGTTTGATAGTTACTATTATTACCCTCATTTTACAAATGAAAAAACTGAGGCAGACTTGCTCAGAGCCACAAAGCTAGTAAGCAACTAAGACAGGGTTTGAACTCTGTTCTTTATAATATCAGGATGAGAAATCTATCAGTTATATCACCGAGTTCCCTCATTTTTAACTGGTTTCATTTAGAGCAAGTAAATTGAGATGGACTAAATTCAGTTCTCTTCTAGTAAGTCAGCTTGGTATAACCAATATCATATTAACCATGGTCTTGGGGATGGGGAGAGGTGAGAAGAAAAAGAGAACGTGGAACACAAAATAAAAAAAAAACACAACTATTTAAAATTACATCAACGGAAAAAAATTTAAAAATTAAAAACAACAGCAACTTGGGGATGACAAAACCTCAAATTTAGACTACTAAAGGTTAATAGCAAATAAAATATATAATTCATAGCATATGCTACTATTGTCACTGCAGAAGTGAATGGGGAGGTGCATAATGCTCAGGCAATTTTGTATTTGTCCTTGGTTTTTTGAGCTTGCATGACCAAGAAATCTATCACAAACTGGGCTTCTATTTTATGCAGTCTTTAGATCACTAGGTGGAGAATCCAGAAGACCTAAATTCAAATCTTCCCCCCTCCCATCTCTTACTATTGTATGACCCTATGCAAGTCACATATTTCCCCCAGTTTCCCCATCTGCAAATGGTATAATAATATCTATCAAAGTATCATTGTGAGAATAAAATCACTGAAAACTTTAAAGCTCTCTATAAAAATTATTACTACTATTATTATTACTATTGACTATTATTATCATAAATAATCTATTTCTTCATATTTAATTACTTTTTCTCATAAAATATATTTAATATCTTGCTACTCTTTCTTTTTTACTATAATAGAAACTGATAGAATTTGCTCTTCATCTGTCCAGTCTTCAGGAATCTCCATATAATCAGTATGCTCTGATGAAGCATAAGGGTTGGATTTTGTGGGAAAAAACTTATTATATAACAAAGGGACTGTCCCTCATTCTAGAAATGTCTACTCCCTACTCCCCAGTAAAGAATATGTAATGGTATTTGGGTTATCTCTAGTATGCTTCACCTTGTAGTAAAGAAGGGATTTTTTTGGTTGACTACTGAACCAGAAATGATTTTCAGACACTCCAATTATCCACTTTGAACACAGCTTGCACTTTATTCTAGGGGAAACTCTAGCCTTCTTTCCTTCCTGGATGTTCCAGGTGAGAAAAAACATGATATCTGCCTTTGATTAGGATGAAAAGCCTCTGGCCCTCCCTACCTGGGCTAACATCTGATCGATGAATATATGGAGTCTTTGTTCTCTCTCACTTTGTGTTTCTTCTTTTCTGCTCAGATGAGTATTGGAAATAATTATGAGCTTGTGAGTTTGGAAATGTTAGAAGAGAGATTCAGTGATTGGAATTTATTTCCATCTGAGGGGCTGGTCTGCAGAGCCCATGTCTCAGCCAAGCAATGAAATGACACTTCCAAGATATGTGATTTTTCAGTTGAGAGAATTTATGCTTCATTGGCTGTGCTGCCTTTTTCAGGGAATTTGGTGTGGCAAATGTTCTTTAATATACTTGTAAAGTTGGAGACCAGTCTTCCCACAGAGTACAAAAAAGTGACTATTCTCCTGATATTGTTTTATCTTCTCAACAAATATAACTTTGTAAAAACTAATTGGTGGTCATTGGTTAAAGGATCCTGGAGCACTAGTCATTGAAGGGTATTGATTATATAAGAGAGATACTAACTATAACTGACCATTGACATTGGAGAATGCCATAGAATAGAAAGTGTAATCTGATAACCTTAAAAACAAATTCCACAACCTAGAGAGGTATCCTAAATAATCACTATAGGAAAACATGTTATATTTTTATAGTTATATGGTTAAAAATATGGTTAACCAGCATTCTGTCTGGATGCCTAGATCATAAGTGTAAGAGAAAATATCCATAGAGTTTATATATATATATATATATACATATATATATATAAATGTATTCAACAATTTTATTAATTGTGTGGTTTTCCTGTACTTCTCATTAGCCAGGTAGAAAGATTTTTTTTTTGTTTTGACTTGACTTTTACTATATAGATATTTCAAATAAAACCAATCCAATAAGCATCTATTACTGTGAATAATAGAAGATTGACATAAAATTTAAATGTAATTATCTCAGTCAAATAGTGTACCATATTTTTATTGTTCTTATTCATATGACCAAAATATGTAAATTATAAAAATAGCAAGTTATTTTGGCTCACTTAACAAATATCTCTTCTACCTCATGATATGCTTACTATTTCCTAAAATGTTCACAGTACTCTCTCCATTTTCATAATGTATATTTAAAACATTATCATGGGGAAGGAATCAAGATGGTGGCTTAGAAAGAGCAAAAATTGATTCCTCTGTGAATACCCTTCCACACTAGACAAAAACAAAGCACTTCCAGGAGGACAGAAAACCAAATCCAACAACAAGACAGAGCTGCAGGACCCTCTTGCTCAATTCAACTTAAAAGGTACACCGAGAAGGTCGAATTCTTGGGTATAAGGACGAGAAAGAAGGAAGGTCCCAGTGCCCTTCTCCCAGCTCCTGTGCTGAGACTCCAGAGGACAGTGGGACCGCAGAGCAAGGGCTCCATCTGGGGTCAGAGTGCCTTGCTACCACAACTGTGTGATGTTCAGGGCTCTGACCACAGCTGGCCAGGAGGCAGCTGCTGGAAAGAAGCAGAGAAGAGGGCAGGCTGGTTGCAGTCTTGAGCCAACGAACCTCCATCTTTGGTGTCTGCCTCAGGAAGTTTTGGTCTTAGGGCACATCAGCTCAACTGCCCTAATCCAGTGTAGCAACGGAGCAGAGAAGAAACCTTTAGAGGGCAGAAAAGCTCAAACTCACAGAGCCACAAACAACCAAAGAAGCAAGTGCACAAGGAAAGAATATGAGTAAACAACGGAAGAAGGGAAAAAAAAAAAACTACAATTGAAAACTACTATTCAGAAAAACAACAAAGAACAGATGGAACAGAGGTGGACCAAAGAGCATTAAGCAAACCTCAGAAACTCCAGTGGACTGAATTCAGGCTCTGGATGAGCTAAAAAAACAAACAAACTTGAGTTTCAAAAAGTCATTGACGAAATCCAGTCTTTAAAAATTAGAATTAAACAATTAGAAGCCTCATTTTTCCTTCTTTTCCTTTTAATCTATTCAATAGCTTCTAAAGTAAAATGAATTTTTTGTTTTTAAGGAATCATGTGCTAAAGTTGCTTTATGAAAATCTTTATTGGAACCCCTAGAATTATACTTTGAACATGACATTCATGCCAGGGAGTTTGAAAATATATTATGATGTTTAATTCTACAAATTTGATGAAATTCTCCAATTCAAATGAATCAAAATATATTTCAAACTTAATAGTATTTTACAACAAATATATTAATACCATTTTATCTTTTATATGATTTACATTACTGATACAATCTAGTTAATCTGTTTATTAGATTATAAGTGATTAAATACTAGAATTTTGGCAATAATATTCACAAAAATGCTTAGAAATGTAACAAAGGTTTAAACCAGATAGAACAATTTACATTGTTCATTCGCAGATTTCATTAAATTCTCATGCATGTTCTATTAGCACTGAAATAATATTTTATGGAAAATAAAATTGGTTTTCATTGTCATGATGAACATTGCCAAGAGATGAAGGAAAGCATTTTTGTGAATAGATTTGTAATTAAAAAAAATTAAGGCTTGGGATAATCCAAATCAGAAAAGTTTGCACAAAGGAAATAATTTTCAAAAGCACATAGACCTTGGAGAAATCAACATTTTAATAAGAAAATCAGCATAGGAAAATTAAAAGATACTGTAGAAAGAAATTGGAAATAGCTGTAAGAAAAGTGAAGTTAGTCTTCTTGTTAGGTGTTCATCTAGATCTCCAATAGAAAAGTAATTATGATATCTAGCTTCAGTTGTCATTTCCTAGCTTACAAAGAAAAAAAATAGTAAAGATGCTTTTACTTCTGGGCCTTGAATCAATCCAAACTGTGAATCAAGTACTAGAATAAACTGCAAATATCTATTTTTGACTGCATCAGAAAATGAAGCAGAATTTTCTTTGCAGAAAATTACTAAGTGCATCAAGTCAAATTGGATAAGAAACTACTTTTAAACTATTAAATTATAGTCACCCACTAAAATTCAACTCTGATGCCACATTGTATAGTTTCCCATGTATTATGCCCCTTGCAGATAAACTTCTACAGGACTTATACTCAAAATAGAACAGTATACCTTAATTCATAGAAGCTCAATAAGTGGTTAGATGTCAGTTGATGAATTTTTGGTCTATGAAAAAGTCAACTAATATGTGCAAGCATTGTGATTTGCTTTACAAAGGATACACACCTACAGGCAAAAACACTGACCTTTCAGAAGCTGAAGAATAATTTTGCTGGGACAAAAAATTGAAATATTTAAATACCTTTTAATCTGGATAAATATTTAGATTCAATAAGAATTATTGGTTTACATGTACTCACTGGTTGAAAAGATATGATTGTTTTAGGATTCATAGTGCTACAGTGAGAACCAATTTTTGCAAATGTATAAATTCCCTAAAGGTAAATTACCTTAGAAAATTAATGCCTACACAGCTTCCTAGAACAAATATTGTAATCATTTTTGAGATATAGTACTTAAATGGCAGAAAGAAAAAGTAACTTTTAGGCAATCAAGGAACAATAACAAGAGGTTAAAAGAGATAGCTGTCAGAAACTGGAAGAACATTTATGTTACTTAGTATTTAAACCTGAAAACAAATAGTAGAAGAGCTGATCTGGGATCGACTTAATAAGTGCCCTCAATTGACTAGATATTATAGGCATTAACTATTGTCTTGAAGCATTTGAGGAGTAATTGAATTGAAAGTAGGTATATGTGCAAATAACTTTCTAAGAGGAAACGGGGATTTATATGATTGATTCTCAGTGAATGGGGCTGCTTGCAAGAAAGTTGAAACCTGAAAGTGAAAGGAATAGATCCTTTTTTTTGGTAGAACAATCCCTTATCCTTAGTTCGCAAAAGAGATTTGGTCTGTCTCTTTCTTTGAATCTCTTTCTCTTTGATCTCCTGATAAGCACATCAGAATATATCTTTGTTCCCAGGTGGTGTGAGGTTATTTCTTATGGGGTAATTACTGATGACTTGAAGGAGAAGCACATAGTGGTCAGTATGTTTGCTTTTCTGTTTCTTTCTCTGAACATCAAAGACTAGATAGTTCCTAGGCTGCTGCTGAAGCACCAGGGACATTGATAGAGTTCCTACAGTCCCAGATCACTGGAAACATGAATTTTCACATGACCTTACTGGAGAAATTCCAAGAACGAACTTTCCTAGATTTAGGATTTGCCTCATGAGGAATATGAAGTTCAAGAGATTCACAGTTTGAAAGTTTGTACAGTGACCTAAAATAAGAATAAAATTTAAATTTCCTAAATAGCATTCTTCTTGGTAAAGGAAGATTATAAACACGGTCCTTAAAAGCTAGATGGTATAGTTACCTCAAAGTGAAAAAGGAGACATGAACTCTGAAAAAAGTGATGATTTGTTTAGGTATTTTAGGTCTGATGTGAAAGGGAATGCTTTTTTCATACACTTTCAAAGGTGTTAACATCCACTGCTAGATAAAATGGTCTATGTCAATCAATCAAAAATATCTATTAACCCCCAAGTGTTGTGGTCACAAAGACAGAAATGAAACAATCCCTGCTCTAAAGGAACGCATAGCCCACTGGTACAATAGGGTAGATAAACAAGTATTTTCGAAAACCATGCAAAATAAATACAAACTACATTTATGCCCTGGGACTGATAGCTAATGTATGAGTGAATCAGGAGCTACATAATCATAGATTCAAGAAAAAAATGAAACAAAACTCCTCTACCCTCTTCTTATTAGTCAGGAAACAACCCTGATTCCTCCAACATATTAATGTTAAATTGATTTAGGATTACTTTCTCATAAGCCTTAAACTTTTCAAATATCAACAGATGAGTATAAAAAAATTTAAGTATAAGTTTATTATCTGATATTTATTTTCATATTTATTTTTGAAATATTTGTATTTAGGGGACAGTGAGACTATTTAATTAACTAATCCTATCTAGCAAAAATGCTACTAGAAAGTAATTTCCAGAAGTAATAAAGACAGCTATTCACCTTTATTAATTACCATGCAGTAGGCACTGATTTTTGTTTTTAATGTAAGAAAGAGGAAGTTGGGTGGAGCTTATATTCCAATACTGGATTTCATAACAAAAATTTTAATTTGAACTAATGTTGCCTGTTTTCAGAGTCTGTTCTTAGGCCATCATGAGGATTTTCTTTCTTTTCTTCTCCACATCTTTCATAGAAGCATAGTCTCAATTTAACTCAAAGTTGTAAGGCACTTTAGTGACCATTATGTCCAAAACATATCTGAACAAGAAACCTCCCTGCAAAAATCTCTGGCAATTGATCATCCAAGCTTTACTTGAAGACCTCCAGTGAAGAAAAGATTTCACTTCTCAGGTCATCCCATTCATTATTTAACAGTTGTAAATGTTGGGGGGCAGGGAAATGCCTCCTCCTTTCATTAGCTGAAAATTCTCTGCTATAAATTCCAATCATTGCTCCTGGTTCTGCCTCTGGGGTTAGACAAATTTATTTAGTGGCTTAATTTCTACTTCTAATGAAGTATCACAAGAATATACATTTTGTCCTATGCTTTTTAATTACTTGATTAGATAAATGGTTAGCATTTTTTTATCAAATTTGTGTTGATGCATCCAAGTTAGTAATCCTGCTTCTTGGCTATCAGTATTAAAATGAAATTAAATATGAAAATTTTTAATAAGAAAAATATAAACTCTTATACTCAAGGTAAAAAAAAGGTTTCCTAATTATGAAATAAGAGAAGACATAGCTCTATCCGTATTCCATCTGAAAATGACTCAGGTGCAAGTGGACTACATATTCTATATATAGATTCAGCATTGTGATATGATAGTCAAAAACATCCAATGTGTGCAAGACTAGGGAGATGAGATTCCCACTGTATTCTGTCTTCATCTGACCATTATTATGTTGAGTTATGGGTACCCTGATTTCTCTGAAAGGCTCAAAGATCATGTCAGATCATAATAACTGATGTTATTTTAATTGGAGAGAAGTCTCAGGAAGGGAGTTAATCATAAACCAAGTAATCACATATAATCCTTTAGGTAGATAATTGCAATTATGATTTTTTTTGTTTGTTTTTTTAAACCCTTGTACTTCAGTGTATTGTCTCATAGGTGGAAGATTGGTAAGGGTGGGCAATGGGGGTCAAGTGACTTGCCCAGGGTCACACAGCTGGGAAGTGGCTGAGGCCGGGTTTGAACCTAGGACCTCCTGTCTCTAGGCCTGACTCTCACTCCACTGAGCTACCCAGCTGCCCCAGCAATTATGATTTTTACAAAGAGTTAGACCAGTTATTACACTGTGTTTAAGATATTAATTATAATGGAATATCAACCATATATAGGCCATACTAGAATATTATAGCAGCTAACTAGATTAAGACCTTATTTTGGAGGAATAAAAACTTCCTCTATGAAATAAACTCTTCTTATTTGGAATGGTGAATGGACAGCTGTCCTGAGATCATAGGAAAACAACCTTGGCATGTTCAGGTGTTGTTTGATCCCATGAGGATTTATGCCAACTGTAAGGTATCCAGAGTATTATGGCCAGGAAAGGTAACTTTAACCTAACTTCTCCCAGAAGTAGTATGATAATTCTGGAGGGTTAATTAAATTTTTTTATCTTAAGCTTGTACTGGAACTTATGACTTTGCACCAAATATTACAAACCCTTGCTATATTGTCTTTCTTAGCATATTATGTGCCATTTTAGACCTTGTTGATGAATTATGACAATTTAAAATCTATAAACCACACTGTTTAACATCTAAAGGGGATCTTTGACACAGGCTGGGTGTGGTAAGACAAGCTTTAATTTACCAAAGTTAAAGTTTGGTTCTTTAGCTCAGAATGATGGCCCAAAGATGTCTTTATTTCTTACACAAGTCTGATGGAAAAACATTTATGTCTTTAATAATGCCACATTGTCTGTCCTTTTGAGTGAATGTCAATGCTTAGGATAATCATGGACGAGCAGATATTTGCATGGGTTGCTGGGGTTTAAAGTTAGACTCTTGAATATCCTTGCAACAAAAATTCATTTTTCAATTAAGAGAAGTCCACATTCCACTAGCACCTGGGGAGTTTTACATATAGTAACCATAAGTGTGTTTTATTTTGGACATGAATCAAAACTTGCCTATGAGTTTATTGGGTAAAGTGGTTTCCATCTGCTTCTTGGGAAGTTGCTACCTTTAGTAACTCCAAGTGTGTTTACATCCTGAGGGAAGCCCTTTGACTGTGTGGGACAGGGTAGGTTGGAAAAGGAAGCAAATGTGAGCCAGTAGACAAATTTTGAGGCTACTTTAATTTTCTAAGTAAAGGATGTTGAATATATCCACTATTGTGATAGCTGTGCAAGTACAGAGAAGGGGACTTAATGGTAGAGCTTTTGTGGAAGCTAAATCAAGAGAATTTCACAGTTGATTAGATATGGTAACTAAAAAGGATGACTATGAGGTTGAAAACCTGGGTGACTAGAACCTTCAACATATTGAAATAGGGAAAGTACAAATGATGGGAGGATTTAAAGAAGATTAAATGTGTATACAATATGGAGGCCATGGTTTATGACTTTCTTTTTTAAGTATTCAAGCTGTTCGAACAGTCAGAATTGCCATGTGCCTCTGGAAGCAAATGGCCAATTTTAAGATCAAAGCAATTAGATTCTGTTAACTTTATTCTTTAATCCTTTAATTCATTTATTTTTTAAATAACTAATCCTCATAACCTCAAATAAATAAATAATTCAATGGTAATTTCAAATTATTTACATAATTAATGATTTAATTAATACATAAAAATTCTTTAAATATTAAAAGTAATCCAAAATTCAACCCTTTGTTGGAAGTTAATGAGGACCATTTTCAGACCGGCATATTCCTCTGTAGTTCATTGATACAAAGACAAAGATACAATGAGAAGTATTTCCTGCTGTGAAATGTGTAACACATCAAAACTAACAATTTGGTCAAAAGAGGTCATAAAACAGAACTTATTATCTAACAATATTTAGCTATATATGTTTCCAAAGCAATTCAAGTGTATCCAAGGACTGAAACTGGAAACCTTAGCACAACAGCTATGCACTTGTGGTTTTATACTTTTCTTAATTACACATGATTGGGCCACTTGAAGACAAAACAAGTTCAGACACAATATACTCATTCACAGTGACATCCATACCTGACTGTTTGCCTTACTAAAATATTATTTTTTGATAGGAAAATATATATATATATAGTCAGTTTGGTAATAGATCAATCCCTAATCCATTTTCCCCTCAGGTGCCAAAATAATCTCCCTAAAGCAAAGGTTTGAACTATGTTTCTCTCCTCATTAAGAATCTTCAGTACCTTTGGAATAAATGCAAACTCTTCAGCTTGACATTTAGAGGCCTTTACAATCTTGACTAATCTACCTATCCTGGTTTAATTCACGTTAATTCCCTTCATGTGTTGTGTATTCCAAAAATACTAATCTACTTGAAGTTTCTCAAATATGGTATGCTGAACCCCAGCTCCGTGGTTGTGCCCAGTTTATTCCTTACCTAGTCCTCTAAAATGTTCTCCTAGGTCACTTTTACCCTTTAAGAATGTTTCGATTCCTTTAAAGCTCTGCTCAGGTGCCTTTTCCTATTCAATTTTACTTGATCCCCTTGTTGTCATTGCTCTCTCCCTCCTTCAGTTATTTTGTATTTACTTATTTATTTAAATATGATATCTCCCTCTCCTTTCCAACATTCTAAAAGAATATAAGTTCCTTGAAAGGAGGACTATTTCTCATTTTTAGATTTGTATCTCCAGAACGTAGCAGAGTAACTTATACATAATAGGCACTTAATAATTAGTAGTTCATTTAAATTAAATCCAGTAAATATATGAATATGGCAGAGAAATAAATTAGATAATAGGACATGTCACATTTATATAAATTTGTGTTATATTTCAATTATTTGGCTTTCCTGAATGCTACAATTCATCTCCTTTTTGTCTCAGCCTTCTGATTTCTTTTACATCTCACCTAAAATTTTGCCCTCTATAAGAATTCTTCCCTTCTAATTCTATAAGAATTCCCTAATTCTCCTTGATGCTAATGCCTTTTCTCTAAGAATTTTTCCACCTGATCTCCTGTATATCTTCTTTGGACAGGATTGTTTGTATGTTCCCTGGCATGTCTATCACCATATTCTGGGCCCCCATCATGGCATACCAATTTGGTTTCCTACTTGAAGTCTTTTTCTACTTCAGTCCATTCTCTACTCAGCTATAGAAGTGATCATTGTAAAGCATAACAACAATCATGTCATACTCCTCATCTTCAGTAAACTTCAGTGGCACAAAGATCAAATATAAACTCCATGTTTTAGCTCTTTAAAAATATATTTAAGCATTTTCCTATGGTTACATGATTCATATTCTTTCCCTCCTTTTTTCCCCTCCCCACCCAGAGATGACAAGCAATTCCACTGGGTTATACATGTATTATCACTCAATATCTATATTATTCATTTTTGTAATAATCTTTTAAAAACCTAAACCCCACATCCAATACCCATATAAACAAGTGAAAAATGAAATGTTTTCCATCTGCATGTCTACTTTCACAGTTCTTTCTCTACCAACTCAACCAACAGTGTATTGGTGTCCCAATTTTGCCACATCCCCTCCAACATTTATTATTTTATTTTACTTTCATATTGGTGAATCTGCTAAGTGTGAGGTAGTACCTCAGAGTTGTTTTGATTTGTAGTTCTTTAATCAGCAGGGATTTAGAACACTTTTTCATGTGATTATTGATAGTTTTTGTTTCTTCATCTGAAAACTGCCTATTCATATTCTTTGACCATTTGTGAATAGAGTAGTGGCTTGATTTCTTGTACATTTGACATAGTTCCTTACACATTGGGGAAATTAGACCTTTGTCAGAGAATTTTGATGTAAAAATTTTTCCCTCAGTTTTTTGCTTCCCTTCTAATTTTGGTTGTATTGGTTTTGTTTGTACAAAATTTTTAAATTTGATATAATTAAAGTCATTCATTTTACATTTTGTAATATTCTTTCTCTCTCTTGCTTGGTCTTAAATTCCTTCCTTTCTCATAGATATGACTGGTCTATTATTCTATGTTTATCTAATTTATTTATGATTTCACTTTTTATATTTGTCATTTGCCTAATATTGAATTTATCTTGGTATAGGGTGTAAGATACTGTTCTAAACCTAATTTTTCCAATACTGTTTTCCAATTTTCCCAGCAGTTTTTGTCAAATAGCTAGTTCTTGTTCCAAAAACTGGGATCTTTGAGTTTATCAAACACTAGCTTACTGAGGTCATTTACCCCTAGTCACTGCTCCACCCTTCTATCTCTTAGCCAATTCTATGTTGTTTTGATGATCACTTCTTTACATTACAATTTCTTTTGTTCTTCCTGATGAACTTTGTTATAGGCTTTTTCTAATTCTATAAAAAAAGATTTTTGGTAGTTTGATAGGTATGACATTAAATAAGTAAATTAGTTTAGGTAAGATTGCCATTTTTCATTATATTAAGTCATCATACCCAGGAACAATTAATGTTTAGTTGTCCAGTTGTTTAGATCTAGTTTTATTAGTGTGAAAAGTGTTTTGTAGTTGTGTTCATATAATTCCTGAGTTTGCCTTGACATACAGATTCCCAAATATTTTATTTTGTCCAGAGTGATTTTAATTGGAGTTTCTCACTCTTGCTACTGATTTTTTGTTGGAAATATATAGGAATGCTGATGATTTTTGTGGGTTTATTTTGTATCCTGCAACCTTGCTAAAATTATTAATTTTCTACTAGCTTTTTATTTAATTTTCTAGGATTTTATAAATATATCATCATGTCATCTGCAAAGAGTGATAGTTTAGTTTCCTCATTGCCTACTTTAATCCCTTCAATCCTTTTTACCTTTTAGCACCTTTCATAATATAACTTTTTCTTCCCTTTCCAAGCTTCTTACAATTTATTCCCTATTACATACTCTAAGATTTGTCAGTTTGGTTTTTCTGGTTCTACCCATAAGACACTCCATCTCCTGACTACATACATTTTTTATTGCTCTTCCCCATGCCTGGAACTCTATCCTTCCTCATCTTTGCCTCTTGACTTCTCTGGCATTCTTCAAGTCTTGCCCCAAATCCTACCCTCTATAAGAAATCTTTCACGGTTGTGTTATTGTTGAGTCATTTTTCAGTTGTATATGACTCTTGTTACTCATTTGGAGTTCTCTTGGCAAACATAATGAAATGGATTGACATTTCCTTCTTCAGCTCATTATACAGATCAGTAACTAAGGAAATAGAGTTAAATGGCTTATCAAGGATAACATAGCTAGTAAGATCTGAGGTCAGATTTTCCTGACTCTAGCCATCGTGCCCTATGCTACCAAACAGTTCCAAATCATTCACAATTACTCTTAATTCTAGTGTTTTCTGCCTGAGGTTATTTCCAATTTATCTTTCATAGATCTTATTTGTACATAATTACTTTATGTGTTGTCTACCACATTTAATTGTAAGCTTATTAAGGACAGGAACATGTCTTAACTTTCTTTGTATACTCAGAGCTTTCTTAGCACTATGCTAGATACTTGTTGACTTTACTTATTATTCCTTTATTATCTGATTTTAATTATTCCTCAAATTGTTCCCAGCACCACCTTTTCAGAATCCCATATTCACATAAACACTCAAACATCTTTACTGTTGTTTTAGAAATCTGCTCCAGATATAATTTCTTGTTGATGACTTTAGTTTTAAAAATACAGGAATTACATCTCTAAGGGAATGACTTATTTTTACACATTGGCTGTATTTGGTTCTTTATTTTATTAACTTCAAGTGAGGCTAATCTATACATGCAGTTTAAACTAAAGCAAATTTTATAGATATTATGTTTTCTTAACTAGAAAAAAAGATCTGAAAAAAGAACTTTGAGTTCATCCTTATAAATCCTTGTTTCTCAGTTATATGTACCTTTCCCAAACAGGAATATATTTACTATCTAACTACCAGGGGATTTTCTTACATTTCTTTTTTGGCTTCAATAGAAGTTCATTATCATAAGGAAAAAGTCCCTTCTACTTCATCATTTAATTACATGAATTTTTGGACAATATATCTTATTCAGGTATTTTTTAAAAGAAAATATAATGGATAGTAAATACTATGTAAAGATGAACACCAGCATAAAACAATAATTATAGCTAACATTTAGATAATACTTTAATGCTTATAAAATGCTTTATACATGTTAATTCATTTAATCCTCACAACAGCTATGAGAGAGGTGTTACTGTCATTCCATCTTCATGAATGAGGAAACTGAGGCTCAGAGAAGCTGACTTGTCCAGAATCCCAGAATTAAGCTAGTAAATTTCTGAGGTGGAATAAGAACTCAATTTTTCCTTACTCCAAGTCAAGAAGAATAATATTTTAACCATATCAAATGAAATAAGAAGGTTAAGCAGCATGGTACGATAGAAAGCATACTAGTTCTGTCGTCAAAGGACCAGCGATAACATCCTGAATTTGATGTTTTTTACTTGTATTCCCTTGAATAAGATATTTGAATTCTCTGAGCCTTAACTTTCTCATCTGCAAAATGAACTAATCAGGCCAGAAATCTGCTGAGATTAATCAATCAATATACAATTATGACTATGTTTAAGGTCTTTGGTAAGCTGTGGGGACACAAAAATGTAAAAATCCTTGATCTCACAATCTAATGGGGGAGACAACATGCAGATAACTATGTACAAACAGTAATAAAGGATAAATTGGAAGCAATAAAAAGAGGAAAGGGACTACAATTAAGGGAGGAGTGTTCTGGAAAAGGTTTCAGAAGGTCCAATTTTATCTGGGACTTGAAGGATGATAATAGTAGTGATGGAGGGAAAAACAATCTATTCATTAGGGGACAGCCAATGACAATTCCTGAGTGTCTTATTCAAGGAACAGCAAAGAGACCAATGTTGCTGGATCATAAAGTATATATGTATAGAGGTGAGGCTGAATAAAGTGAAAGAAAAATAGAAAAGTGGGAGGTGTGGGGAAAGGTTATGAAGGGTTTTGAACAGCATAACAGTGTGTTTTTCCTGGTGTGAAACTACATACAAGCAGCAAATTATAGTAGTTTAAGAAAATTGTCAGCAGATTATACTGTGGAAGCTGACAGGTATGCATAGGAAGAAAAGAGAAAGATCTAGGTGAGATTCTTTTTTCCCCTGCCAGGTTGATGAATCTTTAGGCCTGTGATATTCAGATGTCTTCCTTTGTGTTTTATTCAAACTGTGGTGAGGTGAAGAGTGAAGGATTTGGAGTCCAAGCAAAAGAGTTGAAATTTTAGCTCTATTACTCTCGACGTACTAACCTTGGGCAAGTTACTCTGAAAAACCTCAATATTCACATCCATAAAATGAAAACTTTCCAACATATGATACATAAGATTTTAATCTGTTAAAAGAACTATTATCCTAAGGCTATTTTGTGTTTTAAGCTAATTGAACATCTAATAGCTGAACACAGAAAACACCTAGGACTTGGTTAATATATAGGAAGATAATATTGTGGATTGGAATTAGAGTCAAAAAGACAGGTTTGGTGTGAAATGGTTTAAGCTTAGGACCTAGAGTCAGGAAGTTCTGCAGTTAATCCAACCTCAGTCACTCATTAATTGTGTGATTTGGGATAATTTATAACCTGTACTTCCCCAGATTCCTCATCTATAAAATGGGGATAATAACATCATCTACCTTCCAAAGATGTTGTGAAGATAAAATAAGATATTTGTTAAAGCACTTGGCAACACATATAAAGGCTAAGATTGCTATCAAATGAGATACCATATATAAGCCACTTTGTAAACCATAAAGCACTATATAGAGCTTAACCATCGTATTAGCCATCCTCAATTCAATTCATATACTTAATAATTATTAAGTATCTAAATGATACCATGCTCTACTTTCCATGGTAGGACAAGGAGAAAACTTCAATGAGACTCTGTACTATGTGATGTTTACAATCTAACAAGTAGGTGAGGCACAGGGAATAAAATACAATATTACCTGAGAAATCCATTACAAATATCCAAAACAAAGTTCAATTTGAAGTCTTGCTCATTACTTACTGATTAAGAGGTCCAGTAAGCAGATCATGAAAGAGTTGGCACTAGCATCTGCTTTTAAAAAAATGGGTAGTAATTCAGTGGGCAAAGAAGGGAGAGAAGACATCCTAGGCTTACAAAATTCTGTGAACAAAAGTAAAGAAATGGAAATACATAAAACACATTTTACAAATTCTAAAGATACATCAATTTTTCTGCCCAGTTTGTTTATCCAATTTGGCTGGAACATTAAGTATGTAAAAGAATGTAACTTCATAGAATATGCCTAAAGACCTTGAAGAAAGTGTTGAATGAAACGGTATAAAACCTTCATTTCATAGATGATAGAAAATGAGCAGAAACTTTTTGAATAAAAGAGCTACATTAATACATGTATGCAGAAGATATGTATTAGATGTATGCATATTTCAATGGCATGAAGAATGGATGGACATGGGAAGGAATGAAGGCATGGAAACATAATTAAGGCAGGAGTAGTTAATAGTAACAGGTAATATTGTAGGGCTTTAATGGTTTGGTGACAATAGAAAGAAAAAAGAAAAATTAGATATTAATGATATAGAGAGTAGATCAACAGTAGTTACTGATTGCTTAGATATGTGAGGTTTGAGACCTGGAGCAGGCAAAAATAATACTACTTTATAGAACATCAGGAAATTAATGTATAATACTGTTACTATAAAAAATATGAAATTAGGAAGAACAGATTTATGGTTCAGATGATATGTTTGATTTTGAATGAACATGTTGAGTTTTAGGTGTTGATAGGAAAGCCAAGTAGAAGTGTTCTTTAAGCATTAATATATTCAAGTCTGGAACTCAGAACAGAAGTTAGGAATAGAAATAAAAATTTAACAGTTGTATGCAAAGAAGTAGTTGTTGAGGATATGTGAATAAATTAACTGAGAAGGAATAAACTATAGGGAGATTTTAAAAAGTCAAAGAAAAGTCTTAGGATTATATTTTAGAAGCAGAAGAGAAGATAATGAAGGAATGGGAGTTAGAATAGAAATAGGCATATAAAATGTTCAATATCATAAATAATTAAATACATGCAATGCAAACAATTTTAGGGTTTATCTCATACCCATTGAACTGGCAAAGTTAATAAAAAGGAAAATAATATATGTTTTTCATTAATGCACTGTTGGTGGAGTTATGAATTGGTCCAGCTATTCTGGAAAGCAGTTTAGAACTTAATCCCCAAAGTTACGCAATTGAGCATACCCTTTGACCAGATATATCACTACTTATAGACCAAAGACCTCAGAAAAAAAAAATCAAAAGGGACTTTATGTATAATAAAGTATCTAAGCAGCTTTTGTGGGTAGCAATCAGTCAGAGTTTCCATCAATTGTGTAATGGATGAACACATCATGGTATATGAATATACTGCGACGAATTAAACTGTAATAATCAATGAAAGGGATGTTTTGAAGGATATCTTGGAAGACATATTTCCAAATGTAAATAAGGTAAGCAAAACCAGGAGAATTAATTATAATATAATAAAAGCATTATTAAAAATGAGGAACTATGAAAGACTTGAGGACTTTAATCAATGCAATGACTAACTTTTATTAGCCTTCAAGGGAAAAGTAATGAAAAATGCAATCCAACTAATGATTCAGAGGTGATGAAACTGATATACAAACTGAGATTTTTTAAAAAATTTGGCCAATGTGTTCATTTCTTTTTCCATGACCACATATTTATTGCAATGGCTTTGGAGAAATTGTAAAGGAGAGAAAAGAGATATTTTTAATTTGGAAAAGAATAAATAAAACCTAAAGGAAATGAGTATTAAGAGGTCTAGGAGGAGAATAAAATGATTGAAATGTAACTGAAAGTAAGAGGAAAGAAAATGTTTAGTAGGATGAAATGGTCAATGGAGCCAAATTTTGCAGAGAAGTCAGCATATTTAGACTGAGCAAAAAACAATTAGATTAACTTGAAATTAATGCCTTCAATTAAAATCTACTTTTGGCATACCTCTTGAGCTGCCCAGCAGTAGGATCCCCCTGCTCTGTCCTGTTCTTAGATTTGGTCCTCTTTCTTCTCAAAGCATTTTGTTTTTTATCTCAGTGTGGAAAGTCAAGATTTTAGCTTCAGGGCACATTAAGCAATACAGACTAATCAGTCTAGGCTTAATCCCATCAACTGGACAGACAAGAAGTCTTCAGAGGGCAGGGAAACTCCAACATCCCTCCCCCATAGACTGCAGAGAACATAACAAAAACTTACATTGCCAGTTGGGGGAAGATCTTTCATCAAAGCTCATTAAATACATCTGCTTAAGCCAGCAAAACAAAGAAGGAAAAAATATGAGTAAAAAACAGAAAAAGAGAAAAAGAAATTACAATTGACAACTTCTTTCCAGGAAGTGAAAAGAGAGCAAATGAAATAAAAGAAGAGGAGGGGGGGGGGCAGCTGGGTAGCTCAGTGGATTGAGAGCCAGGCCTAGAGACAGGAGGTCCTAGGTTCAAATCCGGCCTCAGACACTTCCCAGCTGTGTGACCCTGGGCAAGTCACTTGACCCCCATTGCCTACCCTTACCACTCTTCCACCTATAAGTCAATACACAGAAGTTAAGGGTTTAAAAAAAAAAAAAGAAAGAAAAAAAGAAGAGGAGGAAGCTCCAGCAAATTGGACACAGGCTTTGAAAGATCTCAAAATTCAATTAACTCAAGAACTTCAGGAACTCAAAAAACAATCAAGAGAGGCTGAAGACAATTTGAAAAAGGAAATACATGAATAAAACAAGAAAATAAGGTCTTAAAATCCAAAACTGACTAGCTCGAAAATTAAGCAAAGAAGGCAAAAGACAATCTACAAAGAAAATCAGGCCAGAAGGAGAAGGATAACCAAAAAGCCAGGGATGAAATTCAATCTTTAAAAAATAGAACTCAACTAGAAGCAAATGACTTCACAAGGCAAAAAGAATATATAAAAAATTTTTTTAAAAATGAAAAAATTGAGGAGAATATGAATCATCTCATTGATACAACCAAAGATCTGGAGAATAGATCTCAAAGAGACAATTTAAGAATTATTGGTCTACCGGAACATCATGACAAAAGTAAAAGTTTGGACATTATCTTATAGGAAATTATCTAAGAAAACATCCCTGATATTCTCAAACAAGAGGGAAAAGTGGAAATTAAAAGAATCCACATATTACCTCCTACATTTAATCCACAACTGACAACTTCCAAGAGTATTAGAGCCAAATTCAAAAACTACCAGACCAAGGAAAAAATATTACAAGCTACTAGGAAGAAGTCATTCAGATACCAGGGAACCACAGTTAGGATAACATAGGATCTGGCTGCATCTACATTGAAGGACCAGAAGGCATGGGATACAATATTCCAGAAAGCAAGAGAACTGGTTTTACAACCAAGAATCAACTATCCAGCAAAACTGACTATATTTTTGCAGAGAAAAGTATGGTCATTCAATAAAATTGAAGACTTCCAAGCATTCATAAATAAAAAAAAAAACTGAACTTAAAAAGAGAGTTTGCTGCCCAAACACAGAACTCAAGAGAATCACCATAAGGTAATTAAGAGAGCGAGAAAACAAAAGAAAAAGAAAATATTTTCTTTAAGGGACCCAATAAGTTCAATCGATTTGTATCCCTAGAAGAAAAGAAGATATTGGTAAATATTAAAAATTGTTATCAACAGGGTAACTAGAAGAAGTTTTCTTAGAGGGAACAGCAACAAACTTTATAGGATGAAATGTCAAGATATATGTATATAGATATATATCTAGATGAGGGAAAAAGGAGATAATATTAAGAAAAAATGGGAAAACAGACAAAATGGAGTAAATTTATATTCTATAAAGTAGCTCGTGAGGTGAACAGGGGAGAAGATCAATTCACTGGAAGGGTAAAGAGGTTGGAGAGAGGAAACATTTAATACTTAAGTGCATTGAAATTAACTTAAAGAGGGAAGAACAATCAGAACCATTGGGCAGAGAACTGATTCACACCCTATAGAGAAGTAGAAGGGTAATAAAAGAACTGGTGGGGAAGGAAGTAACACTAGGGTGGGAGTAGCTTAAAAAGACCCTAAAGAAGAATAAGAGGGAGAATAAGAAGGGAGAGGGGGAGAAAGGGAAGTACAATAAGGGAGGGGACCAGGGGAACTGATTAAAAACAAAACAGTGGTATAGAAGGAAATAATGAAAGAAGAAAGGGCAGGACAAGGAGAATCAAAATGTCTGGGAATACACAGTTGATAATTATAATTCTGAATGTGAATGGGATGAACTTGCCCATAAAAGGGAAGCAAATAGCAGAGTGGATTAGAAACCAAAATCCTACCATATGTTGTCTACAAGAAACACAGGAGACAGGCAGACAAACTGTTGTTCATAGATAGGAGGCAGGTGGTAATAAGGGCTGCTAAGCCTCACCTGGGTTTGACAGGCTGTGTTGGCTGAGTCTGCCAAGCAAGCTCTGAATTCATAGGCACTAGATGGATCTGGGCTAGTGAGTGGAGTGTTTGCCTAGGTGGTTACCCAATGTGCCAGTAACCTCAGGATTTATGAAGATCAGCTTAGCCAAGCCTCTGCCTTTATGCAGTGCCCAGGCCAGAAACCTAATGGGAGTTGTTTAAATGTTTAACAACTCTTCTAGCCCCTGGATTGGAGTTGGATTTGATGTTAAAGGGTTGGTTTGGGCTGGTATAGATGTGCTCATTGGATAAATGCTATTCTGACTGTGGTTTATAAATCCCTACCCTAATTATCTATAGATACAAAGCTGAGAGTGTCTGAATCAGATTAAAATGTAATTGAGAAATGTTTAAAAAAAATAAATAAAAATATGCAAAACATATATTAATTTATAGTTTTCTAAGCTAATATATACCCTATAAGCATTTCCTTTTATTTGAATTGGACCCTACTAATGTAGATGGGGCATTTTCTAGAAATTCAAGAGTGAAGAGGATGAGAAAGAGAAGTGTAAATAGTGGATGGAGCATAAAATTCAAGGAATGTGTTTTTTAGAGTTGTATAAATGTGGGCATATGGATCACAAAGTCAATGACATTTGTGTTCTTGGCAATACTTAATGAACCTCACTGTATTCTTTCAGCTTGCCTACATTAGACATCAAAAAGTCTTGACATTCCCAAGACATGTTTAAAATAAGTTTACAAATTTGCTTAATCATCATTTTAGCATCTTAATGGTCTTCATCAGTGGTGCTCACTAATTTATTGATGGTGGTAATAGACCAGAAGCAATGGAATGCTTTTATACTGTGCAATACCTTTTATGTGGTGTTTAGCAGAATAAAAATATAGAAAAAAAGGCAAGGTTGAAACACACTATGATAAGATGGAATGAGAACTGGCTTTGTAGTCTTGGATCCTGTCTTCCAATATCAGTTCTTCAAATGAGTATTCATGCAACACAGGACAAATAACTTAACCATACTGGACTTAATTTTTTTTTCATTTGTAAAATGAGGAGTTTGTACTAGCTTGTCTCTGGGTTACCTTCCTGCTCCAATTAAATTTTATGATGAAAAGACCAATAAGGATTACATGATATGATTCTGCAATCTTCAGATTCCATTGTTGCTAAGCCATTTTTGCATTTTTTTTTTCAGAAAGAGTTAATCCTTTTCAGTGTTGATTTTGTGGCTCTCCCTGACTATTCTAAACCTAACCAAAATATTCTCAAGTTCTCAAGTATGAGGATGGCATTAGTAGGCTCATAAAATGAAAACTCATTATTTCTTATCTAGTAGAGATCATAAAATGAATAAATTTTTCTGCTTATCCACTATGTAGAAATCCTCATTATCACTGAAATGTTTGGCTCATATTTCTTCAGAGTGTAATTTAAATGTTTATTTCACATATCACAAATTATTTTAAATATAGATATGGTATGTAAAATACATTGCAATATGTTTAATTTCCTCTGCATCTGGGATGGAAAAAGGCAGCATGTTTTCCTGGGAATGTAGAAACGAAACCTTTTTGACATCCAGCTCTCATAGTAGGTCTTTCAGCTTCTGTTTGGAATGAGGAATTATGGCTTTAGCTTTCAAGGTTGTGAAGCCAGGACTACATTCAGAATTGTGACATGTGTAATGGTGGGGCACCAGGGATGTTAACTATTATTATTAAAACGTAATCTAAATGGTTTGTGGGTTCACACTGGGTTGAAGGAGAGACAGGACCAATCAGGATAGGGAAACTAGGGTTTACTTCCAAGCTGTTAACTGTCACAGGAATGGCAGTTAGGCCCAACAGTCACTCAGCCCACCTAGGCCAGGGTCTATGGAACCAGCAGGCAAAGGTAAAAGTTTATAACAGTTTAATTGAGGGAAACAAATATAAAGGATGGGAATAAGTGATTCTATACTTACAACCTAAGGGCAAACCACAGGGGCAAGGGAAGGACTTGACTACACTATTCTATTGACCTAAGCCAGGCAGGGCCCAAAGGAAGCAGTACTGAAGTCACAGGGAAAGTTCCTCCAAACCTGGTTCCAGCCAGGTTTGGTCAGCTCAGCTAAAGGGCCTGAGGATGGCTATCAATTGGGGTCTCACGGTAAATCCAAGGATGGTCAGAGGATGCCAAGAGCCAACTCCGCCAGGTGATCCAAGGTACCCAGGTAGGGAGAGTGAGTTTGCAATGCTGTCCACCAGATCACAAACCACTTCCCCACTTGGTGCTGCTCTGCAGGTCTGTTGTCCACTGCTGAAAGCCACCATCTCTCAGGATCTCAGGGAATCTGGATCCAGTTTTTCCCTAACTCTGAGATCTCCCAGGGTTAGCAACAATTATGCCCCCAACCACTAATGGAGTCTCTCTCAGAGCACACGCCCCACTTCCTGCTCCTTCATTCCATCTTGGAATCCTCCAGCCCTTCCTGCTAGGTCCAACACTAATACTAAACTAATCTTCCTCACAACACATGTCATATGAAACTATGGGAATATTACCAACTCATTGCAGAAAGTCAAAAGGAATACTGGTGTTGCAGTGTGGAAACTGGGAAGGCCAATTATAAATATATAAGTATGTGTACATATATTATAATGATAGAATGCAGTAGTAAAAGAACTTCAGGGTAATGGAAAATAATTTTTTCACACTTAATAATAATAAAGTAAGATCTTAGCAATTCATCCTCAGCAGCTTATTTACTGTATTTCAATCTACATCATAGAAGTAGTTTCAAAATTTGCAAATCATTTATTTTGTAAATGGAATCATATTTTATAATTGGTTAAAAAATACAAATTCAGAAATGTGTGCCAAGAGAAAAAAATTATTCCTCAGCCATCATAAAAATAATTTGATTCAGAAAGAAATAGGTTTAAAATCACATATTTATATTTAAATTATTTTTTAAATTAATTAATTTAATTTAAATTATATTTTAACTATAAAATTTTATGACAAACAAGATACTAACCAAAGAGCATTGTACCATGCCTATTACTATGTGACCTGCCAATGAGATGTGGGAAGGGAGCAGCTTCATTTCACTGGGAGGAATATCCAGTGCTATTTGTCTTACATGCATAATTCATTTAAAAAGCACAAACTTTGGATATCGGTTTTATATAGAACTCACCTTTTTTTCTTTACTGGCTTTCTTTCAGCTTTAGCATACATTGTGAAACTATAAGCATTTGCCATTCAGGATTAAGGATATCTGGGTTCAAATCTAGGGAAGACGCTAGTTCCATGTTCTTGGGTTAAGTAATTAACTTTGTAGTGTCTCAATTTTCTCATCTATAAAATGAGAGAGGTTAGACTTGAAGACTTTATTATTCTAAATTCATGATCTTATGACTAGCCTGCTAATCAGAAAAAACAGGGTTCAAGTTCAGTGCCTTACTAGATATGTGACCCTGGATAAATCATTTGACCTTTGTCCCTGAAAACTCTTTAAAAATCACACACACACACACACACACACACACACAAATACACGTGCGTGCGTGCGTGCATTTTATAGTGATTAAAAATAATGGGTCATCCCCTCATTCCTGCCACGCAAACTCCTTAGGCCAAAATAATCTATGGGATTACTAGAATTTTTAAAAATTGTCACATTAAAAAGAAATGAATCCAGTGAAATAAATATTTATAACTACTATGTGTCAGGTACTGTGCTAAACACTGGGAATACATTAATAAAATGGCAGTCCATGCTCTCAAGGAGTTGACAGTCTAGCAGAGGGTGAGAATATACACAAAAAGAAGCCAAAAGGAGGTTGGGGTGAGTAACTAAGGGGTACGTGGCATGAAGAGATCTTTTTCTATGGAACTGAACTCAAGGAAAGCAGTCTATTCAGAGTGTGATGATTTGAGTCCTATTTCTGCTCTTTATAAAGGAAAACATTGAGAAGAATTTGGGACTCCAGCTTCTAGCCCTACAATCAGAGGAAAGAAGAGATTGAGGGAGTTGGTTTCAATCAGTCAAGGCTTGAGTTAGAAGCATGGTGGTGAGTTTAGAAGCAAAGACAGAGGACATTTTTAACTTGTTTTCTTTCTCCTCTGGGAATATGACTCCTGAATCTATTTATCTAGCCTGTGTCACACTTTTGATTTTTAGTCCAGGACCTCCACCTGCCTGTTTGATGTTGCAAAGAAAATTTTAATAGAATCTAAAATTTAATGTGTCTAAAATAGAACTCCTTATTTCTCCACACATAAGTCTGAAACTCATCCTTTTTCCAAGCTTCTCTATTTCTATCAAGAACATTGCCATTCTGTCAGTCAATCAAATTAACAACATTGGTTCTATCCTTGATTCTTCATTATCCCTAGTCTTTTTTCTCCAAACACTTGCCAAAACTTGTTTCTACCAAAGCATTTTTCCTTTTCTTTACTCACAAATAAACCATCCTAGTCAGCACCTCATCATTTCTCATCAAATCTATTCTAACAACCACCTAATTTGCCTCTGCTTGAAGCTATTTCCTTCTACAATCCATCTTTCATAAAGGCGAAACAATGAATTTTTTAAAGTAGCAAATCTGGCTACTTACTGCCTCAAGAATCAAACTGAAGCTTTTCTGTTAGCTTTTGATGTCATGGACAATTTGGCACCAACATTCTTTTCAAATTCTTGATATAAAACAACTCTTTCCATACACTGTGGTCTAGCAAAACTGGCCCTTTCTGTTCCTCATACCCAGCAACAGTCCATCTCCTATCATCACACTTATCCCCATGCCTGGAATGTGATCTCACCTTACCTCAGTCTCTTGGAATCTTCTGTTCCCTTCAAAAACTGCTGAAACCACATGATCTAAAAGAAAGCCTTCCTTGCTTCCCACAGAGGATACTGCAGTAGCACCTAAAATTTGTCTTGTGTGTATTTATGTGTGTATAGATATAGACAGATATAGATATGTGGTTAAACCTTAAAAAACCAAAGAGGACAATTATCCAGTATCCCTGAAAATGAAAAGAACAAGAGTGATCAGCAAAATTATTTATTTCCTTTAAAAGAAAGAATTTGATCACATGTATGAGAAAGAATGGGTAGACTCAAGGCCCTGGGGAGAATGAGGAAGTTGCACGTTTTTATATATGACTTTTATGCATTTATAAATATTTATAAACATATAAAACCCATATGCAAATATATATACATCTATACATGAAAAAACATATATAAAAGCCTACATATATGCCTATACTTAAGGAAGTCTCTCTCTATATATGCGCATATATATATAAGTAGATATGTATATATTATGTTTCAAGAAAAAAGGGATGAGGATCTAAGGAGTGAACAATGTGAGAAAAGTTCTGCCCAGGAACAGATGTTCATCAGCTATTTGGAATGTAAACCGGGATATAACTTTGATATTTGTTTTGTTATTATTTGCAGGGACTCACTGACCCTTAATTGTTCTTCCGAAGGACTTCCAAAGCATTTAGGCATGTCATTGATTTATCATATTAATCCCAATGTTATAGGGCAATTATAAACAATACAAAAGCCATCAGAAATGTGTTAACTTTTGAACGTATGTGTGTATGCTCATATATGTTTCCCCTCATAGAATGTAAACTCTTTATTAAGAGATTTACTCTTATTTAGATGATCTAATTAGGATCTGAAAAGATCCCTGAAGACTAGAATATTGTGCAAAATTTTGTAATATTCATTCCAGTGGAGATAAATGCTTCCTGGGTTCCCTGAATTATTTCAAGGCTCAGAGAAAGTTCTCTTTTTTATAATATGTCATTCCTTGCTTTCCTCACTTCACCTCTACATATATGGTTTTTAGCAGTTAGTCTTTTTTATTAGAATTTGAACTCCTTGAAAAAAAGGTCTGCTTTTAACTTCCTTTGTATTTTTGGTGCTCAGCACAGAGTACATTATTAACTAATACATATTTACTGAATGACTGTTCAATACCATGTTTTGAATTTCTCTAATGAAAATATCATGAAATATTAAGTGTTGATATTTATCTATGACTGTTTTATCTTCAGGCAACAGCTGTATTACTGAAATTCTATATACTCTAACTAGACCATAGTAGATTCTTAATAAATGTTTATCAAATTATATTATGAAAAATTATCTAATAAATAAGTGCAACTTATGTGCAGGACAAGAAGGATCTCAGAATTGTGTATATGTATGTATTTGTGGAATATGGGAATAAGATGGCCATTGGCAGGATTTTTGTTTTTTAATAAATTTTATGATATTATCTCTCCCATTATGGTATATGGACATGCCTATTCAAACCTTGATAAGAGAACAAAAGTCAACTCTTGAAAATACCTTGTTGCCATAATTTGCAATGAAGTAAATTGGCTATCAGAACCTCTCCTCTACATCTGAAGAGGAGAATACATATAACTTCTGTATGTTTCTATCAAATGCTTCTACTTGAGAAAAAGGAGAGCCAAGAGAATCTTTTCCCCTTTCCTAGAGTCTGAGATAAAGGCACAAAAGGGAACTCAGGGACAATTGGTCAGTTCTCTTTTATATTTTAGGAAAGAGAGATATATCTTCTGAGAAGAGTCCTTCATACTCAGAATCCTACCAAACCAAATATAACAAAGGGATAGGCTCAGGCAGTAAAACTCATTCCTTAGGAGAAGTCATGGAGAAAGTCTGAATCAGTAAATTTTGATGAAACACTAGTCAATTAGATCTAATATATGGTTACCTTTTGTCATCTTAAAAAAGCTTTTAGTAGGCATGTCTATATCCTATAGGGTCAGAGGTAATTTCATCAAATTGACTGGGGGAGTGCCAGTGATCTGCCATTTCCCCTATATAAAACTGAAAGTGATTCACATAGATGTTTTTATTTAGTCATTTTGGTAAATTTGGTCACTAAAGGATAAGCTGCAGAAAAAAAATAAAGAAGAAAAAAGATAGAACTTAAAAGGACAAATTCTATATAGGATTGAGGAAAAGAAGATTAACTAAAATGTATTAAAAGACAAGGCAGACAGTGAAGTAGGAAGACAACCAGGAAAAAAAGTTTCATGAGAGTCAAGGGAATCAGAAGAAGATTACAAGATATCACTTGTTATCTTGTAGTAAAAAGTTTCAAAAGAATAAGAATGTGGGAGGAGGCCTAATCCAAAGTATTAATTAAGACAAAGATAGTACAAATTATCCTTTCAAAATAAAGTAGTACCTTGGAGAGAAGAAGAGGTAATGGGATTAAAGGAAGACTTTCTGAGGATAGGATGAAGAAAAACACTATAGATGAAACTAACAAAGAAGAAATGGAAGATGTAAAATAATTTTTAAAAACATTAAAATAGCCTATTTTATGAACTATTATACATAATGTGATATGGCATATATGTGTCATAGTGGGACAGTGCTAGACTTGAGGAAAGGTAGAAAGACATGAGTTCAAATCCTGCCTCAAACTAGCTATGCTATTGTGGACAAGATCCTTAACCTTTCTTAGATTCAGCTTCTCCCTCTATAGAGTGCAGATAATAACAACACCTGCCCTAGAGTGTTAATAGGACCAAAAGAGAGAACATATTAAAAGTGCATGGAAATTTTTATATAAAACTATCTAAAATTATAATTATAATTATTACATGGAATTGAAAAAACAACCAGATTTGTCCATTGATATATCTATTTTTGACAGTCATAATAAATAGACAAATGAGGTGAGCTAGGACTTGAACACGAATGAAACGGGCTGCATTACCTTTGCAAAATCATGCAGTGCTTTTAATGACCACAAACTTCCCCTTCAAACAGACTAATTTTAAAAAATACATTAACTTTTTTTTAACCAACATTTATTTTGTATTCCTACTACTCCATTAAAGAAAAATGGACCCCTTGCTGAATATGCATAATCAAAACAAATTCCCTTCTTGATCATGTCCAAAAAAAATATGTGTTATTCTGTAACTTTAGTCCATCACCTCTCTATCAGGAATTGGACAGCTTACTTCGTCACTGTTCTCTGGAATTGTAATTGATCATTTCATTGATGAGAGTTCTTAAGTCTCAAAGCTATTTGAGATGACCTTTTAACAGTTATATTAATGTCATCTGTTTTGCAACTATCATTTCAAGTTATGTCCCACCTTCTCCAACATAGGTTTATTTTATTTTCATCAAACTTATTTTATTTTCAGGGCAGTATTCTCTCTTTCAGACCTCTCTACTGCCCACTGTCACCTCTTACATGAGAAGGGAAAACAGATTGGATTTTATAGCTGCTTTAGAATCCTGGTAAGGGAAACATGCTATGAACTTTGCTCCGAATGAAAAGTGTATCATCCAGGTGAGTAGGTAACTAGCTGAGCTTTTCTTTATAGTCCAGGTCAGTCTGATGAAATTTGCACAGTTCTGTAGCTTTATTCGAGCTGATAGTTATACAAAATCTACCATTTTAACATCCTTTTAAGGGTGATGATCAACTGAAAGAAATGATAAAACCCATATTTAAATACAAAAGAATAGAATTTTCCAAGATAAAAATGGGAAGGTTCAGCAGTTGACCAGTGAACAGAGAGGGAGAATTGTGGGGTGTGGTACTGATGTTTCTGAGAGGATGAATAAGATTGAAACCTTTAACCCAATGTTTTGAATTACTTTCTTTTCAAATGTGTTTCCTTGTGATGTTCCAATTGGTATATTTTGACTTTATACATACAATGTGATGCATTTTATTCATGAATTCGTTTTAATACATGAGTACTACATTTTGACTATGTAAACATGTATATTTAATACCTAAAAGTGTCATTATTGTGAAAATTTGGGTTGTGAATATCATACATTGTGTTCACACATTGCCTTAAATTCTTAGAAAACACATTGGAGTAGGATTTAAGACCTAGAGTGATAAGCAGGAGAAATTTAGTTATCATAATGAGGTACCAAGACTAAGAAAGTTGAACATAACCATGTAGTGATGATCTGTCTCTGGAAACTTAGAACAACCAGTGTGAGACAATATTGGAGGAGTGAGATGAAACCAGGTTAAAAATGTGAGATTTCTCACAAGCCTAGGTAAGAGAGTGAGTGAATGGAATTGAATATGAATAATATTCAAGGTGCTGCATTTGGATAAATGGGTTTTCTCTCTGGTCACAATTAATGATGCTGTTTTCTGTAACTAGCACTTGTTTGGAAGGTTCTAGGCTGGCAAGTATATGTTAATTATTGTCATTAATAATCATCAAGGAAGGGGTTTTCTTTCTGAACCCAGACATACTTCTAGATTAGTGATATTTGAGGATTAGTAAATAGATAGAATTCTATCCTTATACTGATCTTGGAAACTGGCAGAGTGCCTGTCCAGTCATAGAGGTCCTAGCGTTTGTTTTCCTCTCCCCTTTTCCACCCCACCTACTGCCTGGCAGCATGCTGCCATTGCTGGCATAGCACTTCTCCTATATTCTGCAAATCTGGCCTCATCCCAATTCTTAATAATTAAGTCACCTCTGAACCATGACCATATTATCAGCCAAACAATATCTTACACAAACATAACATGGCTCTTATCCTTATAGAGATCATGAGCTAATATGAATATTATTACAACATACATTTCTATATTTTTAAATGGAATTATATTTTTCAAGTAATTGATATACTTTCTATAATTATGTACAAGTTCCATGAGGGGACTAGATAATATCATTTGGGTTCCTAGCTGTGGGAAACCAATAAGAGAATAGATAAAAATCTGAGATCCTCTTTTGACACCTCTTATGATTCATACCTTTTCTTATTGACATTATAGACTTATTGAAAAGCTTTGAGTCCTTAGCAAACCAGCAACTACTGAGTTAAAAATTTCTCTCCTTGATAATTAAGAAGCCTGAACTCTAAAAAATATAGTCAAGGCTGGACACAGACAAAGAGAGATAAGACTGAAGCCAGACTATCTGACCAGGTGCAGACCTGTAAATCAAGGCAGAACACAATTAGTAAACATCTCCATGAAATATATTTCTGCTCCCAGAATTAACCCCTACTAATTGGTGGTTGGAATTCAACCCTTGTCCTTGTACCTATATCTCTACTTTTTAGACTTTAATGGATTGTGTATGATTTTTAACCCCTTCACAGCTGTGACTCTTTCTTTGTGTTCTTTGTTTGAAACCAGTATAAAATAAAGTCCAAATCCCATAGCGTTAGATCAACATGGGCTAACCACTAGTCTGGTTGCTCTCATTTTCTTTTTCCTGTCTTAACAATCCAATGCCACAAAACACCACTCAGGACCCCCTACCATATAGGGAGCTAGCTCTCTATACCTAGCTAAGAGATAATCAGAGAAACCAAGTAAGGACTGAGGAACTTGAATAAAGTTAAAAATTTGTTTAGAAACCTTGGGTTTCTACACTCTCTAGCTTTATACAAACATAATTATTTACTCTTTTACATTATTTCTTTACTCTCAAGAAATCCGCAGAACAGAGAAAACTTGGGAACTAGAATTGTGGAGTTAGAAAAAAATGAAAAGACATCTATGGGGAAAATAATAAAATGCCCCAGATGAGTTTATGACAAATCTGGAAATTTACCATCAATAACATGGCTGAAAATCTGGAACCAACTCTTTCACATGAATTTATGAATATCCATATTTAAATCTTCAAAATAAGTATAAAGAACAGCTGAATTCTAAGCAGTTCCCCCAGGAAAGTGTGATTTTTAAATTAGGGAAGGATTCCACACAAGGTAACATTTAAAATTCATTTTGAAAACTAGAAAGAATTTTAGATATAAGAATGAGAAAAGAAAACCTTTTAATGCTAAGGAATCAGTGTTAAAGACATGGAGGGAAGAGGAACTAGAAGGGACCTAAAACTATAGGCTTAACAGAAGAGAAAGATGAATTCATTCATGGGGTGTTAAACTGGAGGTTTCAAGAAAAGTGATATCAGTAACAAATTTGGTTACATTAGCTTTGTCAATTTTGGAAATAATTATTCTTTATTCTGAGTCAAAAGGGGAAGTAAAGATGGGTAAAAACACAGAAATTTTGAGTTATTGAGTGAAATGAAGAAGGCTGATGCCAGATAACCTTAATTTCTATAAAGCATGTAAAGATCATTTCTTGAGTATACTCCTTAGGTTGGGTAGGGTGGTGGGCTTGAGGATAGAAAGGGAGAGTACATTCAAAATGAGGTTAGTCTATATGTCTTAAAAGTGATGACAGTTATATGGTTATCATGTTAAAGAAAATAATAAAGGCAAAATCTGCCAGGCTGAATGTTAAGAAATTATTTTAAATAATTATATTTTTGTTTGTCTTTGAAAACAATAATAGACTGCTTTTCTTAGAAATTTTAAATGATTTTCACAAGACAATCAATTGTAGAACATTGATATTGCACAAAACTTTACCAAATTTTAAAGGAAAACTTATTCAGACATGAGATTAATATCAACTGATATAATTTTGCACTCTTGGCCTTGAAGCAACAGTTTAATTCAGTTGAAAAGAAATAGCAATTATCACATAGCTGAACATAATACAGTAGCTGCAACACAAAGGATGAAATGAACAGGAGGGATACATTTGCACTTAACACCTGCCAAATCTCCACCCACTGAATTCTAAGACAAGGTCTACAAATAAGTGAAATGTTTAGTGCAGTGTTCTATAATCAGGATTAATAATTTTGCCCAGGATTTGTGGCAATGATCACTTAACAAATTGATTAATCTAAAATAGTTAAATGCTCTGAAGCAGAACTAAGCTAGGAAAAACACACACACACACACAAACAAGACAAAACAAACAAATCAAAACTTGTCCAGGTTAGAGGTGAGGATACTCTAGAAAACTGCCCCCTTTTTTTTTTAAAAAGAAAGGTTAGCTTGTTTTAACTTCCATAAGTAAGTTTTCAAATAACAAATATCAGGTCTCGGTCAACATGTTTTCCTTGTTTGACAGAATGATTATGTATTTGCATTATTTAATATTATATGTCATTGATAGTAATGAGTTGAAGCCCAATTGCATTTGGGTTTGCATCAATACTCCATTCAGATTATTTCTTTCATAAGTTACTATTAGAGAGAAAAAAAAAATAATACCAGTAAAATTCCCTTGGGCTTTAATAAAATTCTTCCTCACATGGAACAGTGCTTTTTGAACAGCTGAAGATGGAAGCATGAGATCATAAATATAAGCAAGTCAGCAATAAGATTATATATGGCAAAAGCAACAGAAGGGGAATACTTGATTGGATTCTATAAAACTCGAGAGAGTTATATTTACTCCAAGAGGTTATGTTTCTTAACGCCAAAGGAAATCTAAAAAGATGAATAGATAAATTTCATCAGGGTAGTTGAGAATAGATTTTCCATATACATTTCAGTATCATAGAAGCTGAATTAGAAGGGGCCTTGACTTCAGAGTGAAACTCCATTGGCATGGAATAACTGAGGCAAATTCTTAGAGGACATAAATTTCCTCTAAGAGCTCTCCACAGTGCATTCAGGGAGTGATGAGGGTAGGATTAAGGAGTTTAATGAGCAATTTATGCCTTGTTGTTTTTCTTTGCATTTTCATAAGAACAGTAGCTATTATCTAGCAGGCCACAGAATAAATACCCCCAATACTTTCTACATTAATTCATTTTTCCATCAATTTTGTACTTTTTAATGAACATACCTAAATACCAATATTTTAACTTGGGCATTATGGACTCAACTCAGAATCAGGATTTTTGAAGTGGTTATTCATAATGACTAGGAAATGAATGTAATTTAATCCAACCAATTTGTCCAAAGCAGTCTTTTACAATGTCTGTAGACTGGGAACAAGCCTGTTCTGTGTGAGGGAGTTAAGCAGTATGCCTCTAAATTGGATTTAGGTGACAAGCAATTCTTTTTCGAAATATTCAATATGTCAATTCAATTGAATGTGTATTTGTTTTTAAGTTTGTAATATTTATTTTTTAAATTAATTTAGGTCTTTGTTACAATTAAATACAGTTAACGCTCTCCCTCCCATCCTTCTATTAGAGAAGGCATCATTTAACAAAAAAATAGATGTGCATATAAAATTATGTAATACTTATTTCTGTTAATTCTTTCTCTGGATGGAAATAGTATTCTTAAGAAGTAACTGGGTTAGGTGCCTAGGATGAAAAGATGGGGAGCTTAGTGACACTTTTTATGGGAACTATGTAAATTATCATTTTATAAAGTTATTTTCCCCAATTATATGTAAAAACAGTTTCCAAAGCTTTTCAAAGAATATTGAGTCTCTAATTCTCTCCCTTCTTCCCTCCCTACAACTATCCCCATCTTCCTGTTGAGTTGGTAAGTAATCTCATAGAGATTTTAAATGTGCAATCATATAAAACACTTCTCTGTGTTAATCCTTTTGTGAAGGGAAATTGGAAAAAAAATAATGTGAGAAAAAAGTGAAAATATTTGCTTAGCCTTGAATTCAAATCCATTCATTCTTTCCCTGGAATAACTTAGCTTTTTTTTATTATGAGTCTTTTGGGATTGTTTTGTATCATTGTATTGCTGAGAAAAAATTTTTTTACAGTTTTTCCTTGTAAAGTATTACTGTCATATTGTACAGTGTTATGATTCTGCTTATTTCACTCTGCTTTAGTTTGTGTAAGTCTTTCCAGGTTTTTCTGAGCTCTTCTTGCATATCATTTCTCATAGTGCAATGGTATGACATTACAATCATATACTATAACTTAGCCATTCTCAAAGTGATGGGTTTCCTCTCACTTTCCAGTTCTTTTCCCCCACAAAGAGCTATTTTTCTATATTTTTGTACATATGGGTCTTTTCCTATTTTTGTTTAACTCTGTGATATAAATACGTTGCTGGGTCAAAGAGTATTTACTCTTTTATAGCCTTTTGGGTGTAGGTCCAAACTGTTCTCCAGAATGATTGAATTAGTTCACAACTCCTCCAACAGTGCATTAATGTCTCAATTTTCCCTCATTCCCTCCAAATTTTGTCATTTTCCTTTTCTGTCCTAATAGCCAATCTGATGGGCATGGAGTGGTGCCTCAGACTTGTTCTAATTTGCATTTCTTTAATTAATAGTGATTTAGAGGTGAGGTTTTTTTTTCACATAACCATAGAGAACTTCATTTTGTCTGACAACTGCCTGTTCATATCCTTGGACCATTTATCAACTGGAGAACGATTTATATTCTTAAATATTTCACTAACTTCTCTATATATTTGAGAAATGAAGCCTTTGTTTAGAGAGACTATTTTTGCACCATTATGATTACTGTGTATTACTCTCCATCCTAATTCTTCCTGTTTAGTTTCTGACCACCATATTCCCCAGTTTGCTCTCTTTTCTCTCTTCCCTACTCCTCCTTCTCATATCTCTTTGCAACCACTCTTTATTATATAGTAAAATGTTCTTCACTTACTGAGCCAATTCTGATGAGAGAAAAGTTCATGTACTCCACTACCGATCTTCCCCTCCACTATAAAGACTCTTTCACATGAGATAATTTATCCTATTCTATTTTTCCCTTCACCTTCCTCCCACGGCATTCCTCTTTCTCATGCCTTAATTTTATTTTTTATGTTATCCCATCATATTGAACTCACACCTTTGTCCTCTGTCTATATATACTCTTTCTAACTTCCCTAATAATAATAAAGGTCTTAGGAGTTATAAGTATCATCTTTCCCTATAGGTACGTAAATAGTTTTTAACTTTATTGAATGTCTTTTGATTTCTTTGCTATTTACCTTTTTTTTAGTTTCCCTTGAATTTCATATTTGAGAGTCAAATTCCTGAATGAACATCAGAAATGTTTGAAAGTCTTCTGTTTCACTGAATAATCATTTTCTCCTCTGAAGAATTAAGCTCAGTTTTGCTGGGTTCAGTGATTCTTAGTTAGAGTCCTAACACCTTTACCCTCTGGTACATCATATTCCAGACCTTCCAATCTTTTGTGCAGAAATTGTTGGATATTTTGTTGTCTTTTTCTGGCTCCACAATATTTGACTTGTTGAATTGTTTCTTTTTGATTGCTTGTAATATTTTCTTCTGGACTTGGGAATTCTGGAATTGGGCTGTAATATTCCTGAGAGTTATCTTTTAGAAATGTTTTTCAGGAAGTGACCAATAGATTATTTCAAATTCTATTTTTGTTCTGCTGTTCTAGAATATCAGGGTACTTTTCCTCGATAATTTCTTGAAAGATGATGTTTAAGCTTTTTTTTATCATGGTTTTCAGATAGTTCAATAATTTTTTAGATTATCTTGGATTTATTTTCTAGGTCAATTGTTTTTTCAATGAGATATTTCACATTTTTCCCCTATGTTTTCATTCTTTTAACTTCATTTGATTATTTCTTGATTTCTAATGGATTCATTAGCTTCCTCTTGACAAATTCTAATTTTTAAAACATGGTGGTTTTCTTGAGTAAAATTTGTACTTCCTTTTCCATTTGGTCAATTCTACTTTTTAAAGAGTTCTTTTGCTCAGGGAATTTTTTACCTCTTTTTCCATATAGTCAATTCTGCCTTTTAAGAAGTTCTTGTCTTTAGTGACTCTTTACCAATTGTCCTATTCTGTTTTACAAGGTGTTAATTTCTTCAGTATTTTTGTGTCTCTTTTACCAAGCTGTTAACCCTTTTTGAATGATTTTTTTATCTCTTTTCATTTCCTTTCTCAAATTTTCTTCTCCCTCTCTTATTTGATTTTTCAAATCCTCTTTAAAATTCTTTATTAATTCTTTTTTGGCTTGAAAGCAATTTATATTTTGCTTGGAAGCTTTAGATGAAGCAGTATTGACTTTGTTTTCTTCTTATGGTTTTGTGTTTTGATCTTCTGTGTCATCCAAATAAATTTCTAAGTTGAGTTTCTTATTTTTGTTGTTTGCTCATTTCTCAACCATTTTCTTTTCTTTTAATTAAAAATAATCCTTAAATATCCGCTCTGTAATTGTGGTGAAACTAGCACTGTTCCAAACTTCAGCTGCCTTTAGAGCTGGCTCTGGGAATCTATCTGCTTTCAGCTCTTCCAAAATGGTTTGAAATAAGGAGAGGCTAGTTTAATACTCCCCAGGCCCAACCCATGCTTTTGTCTGTGAGTAACCACAAGAACTCTTTCCCCCTCTGTAACAATGACCAGGGTCTTTGTTCTCCTGTGACTCCAAGCACTAATATGAATTAGTGTTACCTCTCACCCTAAGACTAAGCCCGAGGGTGGTGACCTGGTTCTATGTATGTGTACTTCAACAAGAGTCTAGACCAGAGCCAGCAAAAGGACCTTTGTAATCTCCTCCTTGGCAGTTGTCCAACTGCCTCTTACTGTTTGTGACTAAGAGTTTGGGAAGATTTTGTTGCTGATTCAGCTGCACCCAAGGCATGTTGCTGAGATGGGATCTGCCTTGGCACACTGCTTTGCACTCCACTTCCACCCAGGTGCAATAAGTCTTTCATGCCAGTCTTCAAAATTGTTTTCATTTTAAGATTATTTCACCCCATCTTCTGTGGGTTAGGCTGCTCCAAAATTCTTTTGGAGTCATTATATCATAGTTTTGTGCAGTGTAATTTGATAGAGATCAGGTGCATCAGTGTACCTTTTCTGCCATCTTGGCTTCATCCTTCCGATCTCCATATAACTTATTTTAATAATTATCTTGATATGATTCAGTTGCCCTACTATGTGGATGATGATGATGTGAATGATTTGATTCCATTTTCCTGGTACTCATAGTTACTTAGAGAAACTGTCTGTCTTTAGGATCCAAAGTAACTTGAAGAAACTGACTGTCTTTGAAAGTATCAGCATAGCTGAGGTAAGTAACCATGGAAACAAACTCTCTCAGTACTGGAATATCAAACCATATTGGAGTAGTACCAGCAACTAACTTATTCTATACTAGCTGTCATGGACTCTCTGAGATGAGATAATCAAATGTCCTTGTATTTCCAATCTCACAGAAAGAGAATCTCTGGTCCCAGACTCTTCTATTTCTGTTGAGTTATTCTGGAAATGTTCACTGCTGCATTTAACCTTGATAAGGCACATGTCAAAGTTGATTTTCTATACCCCATTTTATTCTCAAATATGGGAAACTGATTACTTCATGTTTTTTTATCACGGTAAAGAACATGATATTGTACCTCAGAAGAAGGTACTAAAGGTGTCTTTGTTTCCTCTTGTACCTGGGAATTTGTTATATCCTCCCTCTCTCCACCACCTCACTATTCATGGGAATTTTCAGTCCATACCACCTCAGATCCCTCTCTGGATCTGCCCCTTCCAGCCCTTTCTCCTGACTTCCTGCTTGTGAAGATTATTTATTCCTTTCTTTTCTGCTTTTAAACTGAGCTTTTTGGTATTAGGCCATTTTGTTCTACTTGTACATATATTTTTTTCTTAATAATGACTTTTTAATTTCATAGACACTTGATGTCTCTCAATTTTCTTCCTGTTCAGGGAAAGGGTAGTAGAGGTCTTTAGGGATCAATGCATCCCAGAAAGTTTGTACCTCCTTGTAGGAAAAGAGAGACCTAAGTTCCTTGGTTTTTTTGCTCAGTTTGCTGTGCCATGTTTGAGCTTAGACCATTATTCTTCAGATGAACATCTGTTATCAAATTCATAAACAAAACTTTAGCAGCCTGAGTAGGTAGAATCTGAGTTTTAGCTTCCCTGGCACTACTTTAAGAATAAGAAACCTTTAATGAAAAATAATGACTCAACTCTGACACTTATTTGTAGTGTTACTGATGATTAGTAGCTTAAGTTTTTTTTTTGTTTGTTTTTGTTTTTAAAGTAGCAGTCACTAAACTGAAAAGATTATATTTCTTTTCTGTAGACTGCAATATACCCTTTTGGAGTTTTTGACATTTTTTATGTCCTCTGGGAGGACTTGAAATTATCTCTTGGGTTGGGGGTAGGGGAAAGATACTACCTGATCAGTAAATTGCTAAAGAGAATGCATATTTATGAACTAGAGATCTTATTTTTCACATCTATAGAGACCTAAACATAACTAGATTCAGAGTTTTTTCCAGAGCCAATGTATGGAAGGAAGTATAGTGAGTAAGGACCTAAGATTGTTTGTTGCTGAGTCATTTTTTTCAGTTATGCCTAATTCTTTGTAACCCCATTTGTGATTTCTTAGCGAATATACTGGAATTGTTTGTCATTTCCTTCTCCAAATGATCCATATGTATAAGTCAATAAACATTCATTAAATCCCTCATTTGTGCCAGGCATTGTACTAAGAGCTGGGGACCCAAATAAAAACAGACTGTTCAAGTTCTCACAGTACTTATAATCTAAAGGGGGAAAGGTGACATAAAAGGAAGCTGAAACAGGTTAGGGGGAAGTCAGATATGGCAGAGTTCCAGAGAAGTCAAAACCAATGTATATGGGGAGAAATGAGAAGAAAAACTGTCTGAGCCCTCTCTTTAAATAGGGGCACTGGAGTCCATGACCTTACTTTCCAAACATAGGGTCCAATGAACCTAGAGCTAAAGACAGTGGGCCATAGGTTACAAGTATTTTGTGAAGATGTAGTTGAAAAGGACCAGAGAAAAATGGACTCACAATTTATCTTTAAAAGATATTACCTGTGTGACCATATGCCAGTTACTTCACCTTTTGAGACTCAAGAGTTATCTTCTGTGAGATGTGGGATAGTTATATATCCTTAGCATCTGCCTTAATGATCACAGATGCAAAAATCTTAAATAGAAAACTAGCAATAAACTCCAGAAAGTGATCATGAGGATTATTCATTATGATCAGGTGGGATTTATACCAGGAATCCAAGAATGGTTCAACATTAGGAAAATCATCCACATAATTGACCATATCAACAAGCAAACCAACAAAAGTCACATGATTATCTCAATAGATGCTGAAAAAGCCTTTGACAAAATACAACACCCATTCCTACTGAAAACATTAGAAAGTTTAGGAATAGAAGGGCCTTTCCTAAAAATAATAAACAGTATTATCTTAAACCATCAACAAGCATCATCTGCAATGGGGATAAATTAGAAGCCTTCCCAATAAGATCAGGCATGAAACAAGGATGCCCATTATCACCTCTATTATTCAACATAGTATTAGAAACACTAGCAGTAGCAATTAGAGAAGAAAAAGAAATTGAAGGTATTAAAATAGGCAATGAGGAGACTAAGCTATCACTCTTTGCAGATGATATGATAGTCTACTTAAAAAATCTTAGAGCATCAGCTAAAAAGCTAGTAGAAATAATCAACAACTTTAGCAAAGTTGCAGATTAAAAAATAAACCCATATAAATTTATCAACATTTCTATATATTTCCAACACATCTCAGCAGCAAGAGTTAGAAAGAGAAACTCCATTTAAAATCACCCTAGACCAGTGATGGGCAAACTTTTTAAAGAGGGAGGCCAAAGGAAAGGAAATGCTCATCTATCAGTCTGCTTCTAAGGCAACTTTTTCGAAGTTTCATTGTATTGTATCCTACTCATTGTATTTGTCAGATTAGGAGTAATTTCGCAGGGCAGATAGAATATTTCAAGGGGTCGCATCTGGCCCCCAGGCCATAGAAAACTATAAAATATAAAATATTTAGGAATCTATTTGCTAAGACAAACACAGGAATTATATGAACAAAACTACAAAACACTTTCCACACAATTAAAACTAGATCTAAACAATTGGAAAAATATAAATCGAGGGAGGTCAGTTGGGTACCTCAGTGGATTGAGAGCCAGGCCTAGAGATGGGAGGTCCTGGGTTCAAATCTGGCCTCAGACACTTCCCAGCTGTGTGACCCTGGGCAAGTCGCTTAATCCCCATTGCCTAGCCCTTACCACTCTTCTGCCTTAGAGCCAATATACAGTATTGATTCCAAAAAGGAAGGTAAGGGTTTAAAAAATATGAATTTCTCATGTGTAGGATGAGCTAACATAATAAAAATGTCAATACTACCCAAATTAATTTATTTATTCAGTGCTATACCTATCAAACTTCCAAGTAACTTTTTTTTTTACTGAATTAGGAAAAAATATAACAAAGTTCATTTGGAAGAACAAAAAATCAAGAATATCAAGGGACATAATTAAAAAATATATAAAGGAAAGTAGCCTCGCAGTACCAGATTTTAAATTGTACTATAAAACAGTGGTTATCAAAACAATATGGTACTGGGGGCAGCTGGGTAGCTCAGTGGATTGAGAGCCAGGCCTAGAGACAGGAGGTCCTAGGTTCAAATCCGGCCTCAGACACTTCCCAGCTGTGTGAACCTGGGCAAGTCACTTGACCCCCATTGACTACCCTTACCAATCTTCCACCTATAAGTCAATATACAGAAGTTAAGGGTTTAAAATTAAAAAAAAAATATGGTACTGGCCAAGAGACAGGAGGGAGGATCAATGAAATAGACTTGGGGTAAACATCCTCAGCAAGATAGTATACAATAAACCCAGAGATTCCAGCTTTTGGGACAAAACCCTACTATTTGACAAAAACTGCTGGGAAAATTGGAAAACAATCTGGGAGAGGTTTAGATTAACATCTCACACCCTATACCAAGATAAATTTAGAATGGGTGAATGTCAAATATAAAGAAGGAAACTATAAGTAAATTAGGTGAATATAGAATAGTTTAACTGTCAGATCTATGGGAAAGGTGAAAAAAAAGGAAAGAATTTAAGACCAAGCAAGAAATAGAGAATATTACAAAATGTAAAATGAATAATTTTGATTATATTAAGTTAAAAAAGTTTTTGTAAAAACAAAACCAATGCAACCAAAATTAGAAGGGAATTAACAAATTGAGAAAAAAATTTTATAATAAAAACCTTTGACAAAGCTCTAATTTATCAGATTTATAAGTAACTAAATCAATTGTACAAAAAAAAAATCAAACCATTCCCCAATTGATAAATGGGCAAGGGACATGAATAGGCAATTTTCAGATAAAGAAATCAAAACTATCAATAAGCCATGAAAAAGTGTTCTAAATCTCTCATAATTAAAGAAATGCAAATCAAAATAACTCTGAAGTACCACATCACACCTAGCAGATTGGTCAATATGACAGCAAAGGAAAGTAATAAATGTTGGAGTGGATGTGGCAAAAATGGGAAACTAATGTACTGCTGGTAGAGTTGTGAATTGATCCAACCATTCTGGAAGGCAATTTAGAACTATGCCCAAAGGGCTTTAAAAGAGTGCCTATCCTTTGATCTATCCACGCCACTGGTGGGTTTGTACCCCAAAGAGATAATGGGGAAAAATACATGTATAAAATATTTATAGCCATGTTCTTTGTGGTAGTAAATAATTAGAAATGAGGGGATGCCCTTTGATTGGGGAATAGCTGAACAAATTGTGGTATGTGCTAGTGATGGAATATTATTGTGCTAAAAGGAATAATGAACTAGAGGAATTCCATGTGAACTGGAATGACCTCCAGGAATTGATGCAGAGCAAAGGGAGCAGAACCAGGAGAACCTTATACATAGAGACTGACACACTATGGCCTTTAATTCTGTATGAGCCTATTTGAGGTATTCTTGGCAAAAGATACTACAGTGCTTTGCTATTACCATTTTTGGTTCATTTTATACATGGAGAAACTGAGGCAAAAAAAAGTTTCATGATTTGCCCAGGGTCACATAGGTAGTGTCTGAGGCCGTATTTTTACTCAAGAAAATGATTCTTCCTGACTTTAGGTCTAGCACTCTATCAACTGTGCCATTTAGCTTCCCACTAGACATAATATGACAAGAAATTACGAAGGAAAACAACCTTAATGTCCTAGAATCCAAGAAATAGAAACTGATAGAATTCCCCTTATTACCTCCAACACAATGGATTTATGATCAAACAAGAGATAGAGACCATTACAATATGTAAAATGGATAATTTAATTACATTAAATAACTTTGCACAAGCAAAGCCAATGCATCCAAGATAAAGAAAACAAAACTGGAAATTTTTTTTCCATTGTTCTGATAAAGGTGTAAAGGCTCTTTGTGGTAGCAATATAGAGATATTAAGTCAAAATATAGAGAATTAAGTCAAATTCACAAACATAATAGTTATTCTCCTAGTGATGAATAGTCACAGGTGGTCAACAGGTATTTTCAGAAGAAAAATCAGAATAAAAATGTTATAGTCATAACAAAAAATGCTCTAAATCACTATTGATTAGAAAATGGAAATTATAATAACTATAAAATCCTTTCTTATACTGATCAGACTGTCTAAGACAGAAAAGGAAAATGATAAATATTGGAGGGTATATAAAAAAATTAGGACACATGCACTATTGGTAGATTCATGAATTTATTTAATCATTTTGGAAAGCATTTTGGATCTGTGATTGAAGGACAAGTGTAACATGGATATGGCAGGGTGGAATTCCTGCAAGATACAGGGTCAAGCCTCACCCAGAATTCCAGGGGAACCCCCCAGAGAACTATGGGTGAGAGACAGTTTAGGACAGTTAGGTTCAGTTGATTCCTGGGGGTTGAAGTGAGCAGGTCACTCTGTTTGCTGAGCCCAGTTCTGGATTACTTTGGAGGCCATTTGTGGCAAAAGCCATTTTGGTTCTGCTCAGCAGTTTGCCTGTGTAGCTGAATTAGACCTTTCCTGCAATAGTATTTTGTTACCATTTAGTTATTTTAAATATTAGAAGTGATAATTATAGGCTCTGAGGGCAAGCTAGTTATAAAGTCTGCCACTCCCTCCTGAGGGGGGAAGGGGCTATTTCTACCTAACTGTTCAGGACTTCCCAGATCTTATCCTAATCCTTAGAAAACTCTCCCTTCCTTCCCTTCCTTGTTTTTATCAGTAAACCTACATCTTTTGAGAGCAATGCCTATTTATTATTCTGGGAATACTTACATCCAACTTCAGCTAAGTTTTCTTCAGCTGTCTGGCCCATACAAGTTAGATTTGTCTGTCCCTAATAACTACAAGACATCAAGCTTCTCCTATTATCCCTTAGTCAAACCTGTGGGGAATATAAATTGAGAAAGTTAACATCAGTAGAGATTTGCCCTGCTGAGCCTTGCCAGAAGACATCAGTCCTGCCTCCATTTCCAACTGATTTCTAACTGCTTGTTGGGAGGGGGGAGAAAGGAGCACTGAGCTAGATTGAGCCCCTCCCTTCTCACTCAAGCCTGGGGGGGGGAGGAGAGGGAGGAGTGTGACCTGCAGGTTTCTAGTTTCAGGCCAACACTTCAGCTTCCCAAATATCTCTGTTAAAATCAACATAACAGTTTTGGCCAGCCAATCTAGGATTTTTATTTCAGAACCTGAGTGGGAAGTCATCAGTATGGCCAGCTTCATCAACAGGGCCATTGTTACACTGAAGTGCTCTGGGTTGCTAATATATGGGATTTGGTAGGCTTGTGCTACTTTTTGGCTAACTGTCCCCCAATTTTTCAAACAAATGATAGAAATACATGTGGTTAACTATATCAGTAGGTGATGCTTTCGCATATGTGCCATTGGGGATAGCCATGGCTGTAACATTTTATGGGACCCTGATGATATTGAGAAAAGTTCTGGCATTTACCTTTGGAAGAACAGAAATAACAAACCTGGTTTGGGAGCAATTAGTGGAGCAAATGAAGACCCTAATCAAGATAAGCAAATCAGGGAAGGAAAGGATCTAGATGCAAAGACAATCATGCAGTTAGAGATTATTGAAAGCGCAGTCACACCTAAAAAGGGGGGTGATATTACACAACAGGCTACAGATAAGAATACTGAAGAACAACAGGTTGCAGGGGCTGAAGCAGCTCCTGTAACTATCCTTCCCATTACTGATAGGACAGTGGTACAAGCTGACTCGGGCATTATACACATTAAGGGCTACAAGCATTTCTCAGGGGGTGATTTGGAGATCTTAAAAATGAGGTTTCCTTAGTTCTACACAAACACACATAAGTCTATAAAAGAATATAAATGGGCTGTGAGACTTTACAACCCAACATTTGAGGACATGGAATTGCTCTTATCAGAATTATACACCCCTAGTGAGAAGGCAAAGTTTATAGCCTAGACAAGAAGCAACCCTAATCTTGCCTCATGGCCAGAACAACACCAGAACTTGGACCTCTCCTCACATGCAAACATGGCTTATCTCAAAAGGTGTAGAGAGGATTTAGCGGAAACGATGAGGCCCCATGCAAGACGATCAAATGTATGGGGGTCCTTCGAGAAATTAAGGCAAGGAGAAGAAGAGCACGCAAGCCTTTACCTGGACAGGCTCTTAGAGGCAGGCGAAACTATCCTAGGTTTCAGGAACATGGCAGCTGAAGATAACATCCAGCATGTGAGGAGGCAGTTTGTAAAGGGTAGTCTAAACCACATCCAGGCCTATTTCAAGTTGTATTGCCCACAGTGGGAGACCATGCCCACTGAAGAACTAAGAAAGACTGCTTCATACGTCCATGAGTCTAGGGATAGTGAACCTCAGCAATCAAAGGCCTCTGCAAAGGATAGAGAGATTGCAGAGCTGAAGAGACAACTAAAGGAAGCTCAAAATTCAAAGGATATTGAGAAAATTAAGAACATGGTTCTGATGTCCAGCAATCAGAGGAGCCAGAGCAGGCCTAAGCAATCCTCCAGCAATAATAGCAACCCTATCAAGCACTGCTTCTTGTGTTTGAGACTTGGGCATATTGTTTGGTACTATAGGTTTAAATCTCAGATAAATTTCAAGAGAAATGCCTACTATAACTCTAGAAACAACAGCAATAATAGTAGTAACAACAGGGATAACAACAGATATAGTGACAAAGCAAAGGCCTGATGTTGTGACCATAACTGTGCTAAATTCAATAATTCCCCAGGTTTGTAAAAAATGGAGGAATATGTGTCCCAAGGAGAGAGACCTTGTACCAACTTATGAATCAAGGAAGCAACCTTAGTTGTTGCAAGGACAGATAAGGGCAGTGACAGTGATGTGGCAGAGAAAAGTGGGAAGGACAAAATGAGTGCAAAAGAAATTATGAATTTGGGTTAGTGGATGTAACACAAGTTACAAAGTAATGACTGAAGATGAGTGGCAAATGAAGGAGAATATAATAGAAATAAAAGAGAGAATTTATAGGAAGGGAAACAGTGATTTGGGGAATAATGAAAGGGAACCAGGCACATCTGCACAAGTTCTTGATTCAAGCTTGAAGAAAACAGCATTAATTGATTCTCACTGTAAGGGGAAAGAAACATTATTGGGTAGTAAGACTGTGGATCATTTAAAGCAATCGGTAGTACAGCAAGGCCAAACAACAAGGGCAATGATTTTAGACAGGTGTTCTAATGGGGATCTCTTAAAAACAGACAGTGTCAACAAGGGAGATGAGCTCCTGCAGACTATTGAGAAGGAAAGTGCAAGATTCTCAGACACAGGCACAATCTCTTCTTTATCACCAACTAGGGAAGCTAGAAGAGAAAGTGGAAAGTCTAGTAGCTACAATACTAAAGGAACTTTAAAGCTGGATCCTGAAGCTAGGGAATTCATACCATGCCTAGTTCAGGGTCAGGTGCATACAGATGTAGCACACTTTCAAGCCTGTAATACTCCAGAGAAAGCTGCCTTTGGAGTAGATTCTGAGTTAATGCATTTAAAGGAATTCAATTCTATAAATGTCAGTAGCCAAGAAGAAGGCATAGACTCACAGGATTGGGATGTAGTCATGAACCAAAAACACATTCCCAATTCTGAAGATTTTCCTTTAATGCAGAGAATTACCTCTCCTGAATCTAACTTTGCACAAGTCAAGCAAAGCATGTTCAGTGAAGAGAAGGACACTCTACCTTACTCATGGTCTGGGAAAACTGAGGAACACTTTGACACCGATAGGCCCATGAATGGATGCCAATTAAGGCATGGGCAGTCCAAAAGCCACATTTGAAGGAGACACCATCATTACACTCACTGAATCCTGAACAAGCACAGAAAGAAGTCCTAGAACAAGATCAATGTGATTTGGGGGACATTGAGATAGAATCACCTTTGGTACCTGTTGATCAGACAGCTAAAGACAAGGAACTCATGGTTATGGTGACAATAGGGGATCAAATCTATCCTGCTCTTATTGACACCTGAGCAACCCGGTCTGTGTTGACATCCGCACCAGAAAATTGTGCACTAATGGGGTCTGTGAGAGTAAAAGGAGTCACTGGGCAAATGAAGTTGGTGCCTAAGCTAAGATCTAGGATGGTGAAGATAGGCCCAATGACTTTAGATCATTCCTTTCTATTGATACCCAGATGCTCATCCAACCTTTTGGGGAGGGATGTTCTCCGTAAATTAGGTGCCACTATCCAGTGTGATAAATCAGGCCAAATATTCCTACACTTACCCAAACAGTCACTCAAGCACCATCCCTTGCTATTCCTCGGGTAAGTGGAGGGTGATGAGGAGGAACAATATATGGGGAGTATCTTTGAAATACTGAAAAATATCCCAGAGGCAGTTTGGGCTAAGCATTCAACTGATGTGGGAATTTTAAAATCTGCCACACCTGTAAAAATCGAGGTGAAAGAGGGCACTCCACGTTGGATCCCTCAATATAGGTTGAGTAAAGAGGCTACAGAGGGTATCAAGCCTATTATCCAAAGTCTCCTGGAACAAGGCATTTTGGTCTATACTATATCTGAGTACAACACACCCATTATGCCCATTAAAAAACCAAAGAAAGATCCAAATGGAAAAACACAATGGTGTTTTGTGCAGGATCTGAGAGCAGTAAACAACTTTGTTAAGAAGGGACATGCAGTGATACCTAGCCTGGCAAATATCATCTCTGAAATTCCAAGCAGCGCAGCCTGGTTCATAGTCGTTGACCTGTGCTGTGCATATTTTACTGTACACCTACATGAGTCCAGTCAGAAGCATTTTCTTGGGAGGGTAAACAAATCTGCTGGACCCGAATTCCACAAGGGTTCTCAGATAGTGCAAATATCTTTTGCCAGATCCTGCAAAGAGAACTTGAATCAATCATATTCACTGAGAGTAAATTAGTGCATTATGTTGATGACCTTTTACTAACGTTACCAAATGGTCAAGTGTGTCAAAGGGACAGCAAATAACTATTACAAGAGCTATGCAAAAGGGGACACAAGGTCTCCAGGGCCAAGCTACAGTGGGTTTTGCCAAAAGTAGAGTACCTTGGCTTCGTGTTGGAAAAGGGTATAAGATGGATTTCCCAAAAAAGGGTTGCAAACATAAAGAAACTGTGCATGCCTAGGACCAGAAGCAGCTCCATGCAATTTTAGGAATCACAGGTTACTGTAGACAGTGGATACCTGTTTATAGTCTGATCTCAAAACCTCTGACAGACTTGACTAGGAACACTATCTCAGAACCTTTAAAACTGACATGGGAGCATAAGCATGCTATAAAAAAACTGAAAACAGCTGTGTTATCAAGCCCTGCACTGATTATCCCTGACCACACAAAACTATTTCACCTGTTTGTGCATGAGGACAAGGGAATAGCCAGTGCTGTATTAGTGCAGACTCTTGGGGATCAATTCAGACCAATAGCCTATTGTAGCTCCCAGCTAGATGTAGTGGCTAGGGGGATGCCACCATGTATGAGAACAATTGCAGCTGCTGCCCTAATGGTTAAAAAATTACTTATGTTTTGATGCAGCAGTAACATTACTATGTTTATATTCCAAAGAGATCAAAGAAAAAAGAAATTTATCTACATGTGTAGAAATATTTAGAGCAATTCTTATGTAGGTAAAAATAAAAAATGGAGGGTATTCTCAACAATTGGGGAATGGCTGAACATGTTGTGGCATCTGATTGGGATGGAATACTATTGTGTCACCAGAAGTGACCAATATGATGAATTTAAGAAAACCTGGAGATATTTATATGAACTAATACAAAGCAAAGTGAGCAGAACCAGGAGAACATTGTAACAGTAATATTATATGATGATGAAATCTGAATGACAGCTATTCTGATCAATACAATGATGAAAAAAAGTCTGAAGAAATTATGATGAAAAATGCTCTCTAACTACAGAGAAAGAACTGATGGAAACTAAATGTGTTATGGAACATATTTTTTCTTTTCTTTTTTTTTTTTTTTTTTTTTTTTTTTGGTTTGTGTTTTCTTTTAGTATGCCTAATGTGGAAATATGCTTTGAATTATTTCACATGTATAACCAAAATCAAGTTGCTTGCTTTCTCAGGGAGCAGTGAAGGGTGGGAAGGATAATTTGTAACTCAGAACTTAAAAAAAAATTACATGTAATTTAGAATTATTTAATGAAATAATTATATTAAGAGAAAAATAGAGTTGAAAATTAGAGCTCATATAGATGAAACCCCTAATTTAATTGATTAGGAAATTGAGGAGACCTGGAAAGGTTAAGCAAATTACCCATATTCCTAAAGGTATCAAGAATCATCAGTGGAATACATTCGTCTTGTTTGTAGATTAAGCCCTAAAATTATTTGGTGGCTACGTGCTCATTTTGAGCTCAGAAAATTCTGTGCATTTAAAAGTTTAATAGACTGTTTTGGCAAATGCTTTCTAAGATCATAGCTGGAAGAAAGATGCAGTTTTGCTTAACATATGTAAAATATGAATGATTCTTTCAAAATATGAGATATGAAACAGAACAACATTTCTTTGATTTTTCAAATGACTAATATTATATCAGATATGCTTCTCTTTAGTTGTGTAATGGTTCAAATGGACTTTTATATTGTTTGCAATCATTTTATTTATCACAGTGTAGAACTTCTGTCAAAGGGGTTGGTTTGATATATTTTATCTCACTAAATTCATATAAAAAGGCTTCAGAAGTTCAAAGAGTTCACCACTGGGGGAAACTATCATTCTACATTACATTTGATTTGTAGGTCTTTCTGAAGATAAAAATAAATGACTAATAGCCTTTTTGAAAATGTCAACTAAAAAGGAAATTATAAAACAGAAGTTAACCAATAGATGTTTTTTGTAGTTGCTGTCATTGTTTTATTAACTCACTTCTTAGTTTAAAAAAAAAAGATAGGGAAAAATGACTGAATCTTACTTGTAACATATAAAGTCACTTATTATCACAGGAATAGCCAACTTTAACTTCAAAATCAGGATGCTTTAGTGTGATGGTGTGTTTAAGGGAGATCATATGCCTCTTTGGGGATCTAATTAATTAATATATTCTATGAACATTTAGTACAAAACATGATTCTAGGTCCTAATAAACGACAGAATAATGCCCCATCTTGAAATCTTTTAATATAATTATAGTTCACTGAAATGGAGAACATATCTTTTAAACATTGAATTTCTCATATTATAATTTTGGACCAGAAATTAAATTTAAAGATTATCTGTAGGTTACTGAAAGAGATTAAATTGAACAGTTTAGACTAGAAGTCAAAAGACCTAGGTTTAAGTCCTGGATAAGCCACTTTTTAATAATGTAACTTTAATCAAATGCTGTGTAAACTTAAAACTGTGATACAAGATTTTAAGGGACTTTCTTAAAGCCTCTCTGAGATTTAGGCTGGTTTTATTTATACAAAGTGGCCCAAAGTGGTAAAACAGAAAACAATTAATTAACTTGCTCTATGAATTTAATTATTTTTTACAATTTTTTTTATCCATCAACTCAGTTATAGGAGAGAACAAAAGGAAATTGTAACCTAAAATTGGGAAACTCTGTACTCCAGAGCAATTACATAGTTTGGGGGCCAATACAAATGACCGTTACTGTACATAGTTTAGTCTTCAGAAATGAACATTTGGGAAGTCCCTAGAATGTTCACTATAATCTAGAATGCAGTTACTTACAGGGAGAGTGAAGCTCTTAGAGCAACAGAAGAATTCAAAGAATTAAAATATAAAAAGAATAAATCACTTGGAAGGTAGCTCTTCTTTCAAAGGGTTTAGCACTGGGGCAAGAAACAACTGATGAAATAAGAAGCATAGAATCTGAATGAAATAGAAAATATGAGAGACCTTTTTCCTTGTCCTTAGACAAGGGTTTACCCTTTTTTAAAATGGTTTGAGAGTGGCAGCCAGGTCATTCAGTGGAGAGCCCAACCTAGAGATGGGAGATTCTGTACATCAAATCTGTTCCTTAGGTGCTTCCTACCTCTGTGACTCTGGGCAAGAAACTTAATCCCAGTTGCAGTGACCCTTAACATTCTTTTGCCTTGTAACAAATACTTAGTATAAATTCTAAGATAGAAAGAAGTAGGATTTAAAAATAGTTGAAGATTTATTCATTGTGACCAGGCAGGATTTATATCAGGAATGCAAGGATGGTTTAGTATTAGGAAAACCATCTACGTAATTGATCATATCAATAATCAAGGCAATAGAAATCACATGATTATTTCAGTAGATGCAGAAAAAGCCTTTGAAAAAATACAGCACCTATTCCTATAGAAAACACTAGAAAGTATAGGAATAGAAGGACCATTCCTCAAAATAATAAACAATTTATATTTAAAATCATCAGCGAGTATCATCTTCAACAGGGACAAGTTGGAAGCATTCCCAATAAGATCAGGGGTGAAGCAAGGTTGCCCAACATCACCTCTATTATTTAATATTGATCTAGAAATGCTAGCAGTAGCAATTAGAGAAGAAAAAAGAAATTGAAAGGATTAAAGTAGGCAGTGAGGAAATGAAACTATTACTCTTTGCAGATGATATGAGATTTATTTCTTGGTGGCAACTGGGTGGCTCAGTGGATTGAGAATCAGGCCCAGAGATGGGAAGTCCTAGGTTAAAATCTGGCCTCAGACACTTCCTAGCTGTTTTACCCTGGGCAAGTAACTTAACCTCAATTGCCTACCCTTACCATTCTTCTGCCTTAGAACCAATATCCAGTATTGGTTCTAAGACAGAAGGTAAAGGTTTAAGAGAAAAGATTTATTTCTTAAATAAATCTACAGTTGATACAGTATTATCTAAGTTAAAAATGTGTTAACTTTTTTTCAGGTACTTAAATTAACAACTACCAATTGAGTAGTCACAATATTATAGTCTGGGTTGAACAGTTTTGGTCAATACTACCATATACCACATACAAGGTACTGTGCCAGATGTTGGGAATACACATAAAATCAAGATAGTCTCGAACCTTGGTGAGATTTCATTATACATAGTACTTTAAAGAAACAGCAATTATTAAAATCTGGGAAAATCTGAGAAAGCATCATAGAGTAGGTGATACCTTAAAAAGAGAAAAGGATTATTATTGGTGAAACTAAATGGAGTGAATCTCAGATATATGAATGAACTCTAAAAAATTTTGGAAGTAAGAGATAGAGAACCAGGTTGGGGGAAAGGAGCTAATCTAGGTAACTAGAACTTAGAGTATGTAAAAAAAGAACAATGTGGAATAAAATTGGAAAGTCTGATGGTTTGAATCTTGAATTTCAGCCTAAGGACTTTGCATTTTAGTCAAGGGCAATAGAGATTTTCTGAAAGTTTTTGTGTACAGAGGAACCATTAAAATAACTTAAAAAATGGATGTTATTTTTCATCATAAAAGATCAAGTATTTGCCATCCCAATGCCAAATCAAATTACTTTGACTGTAATCACCATCCAGTTGCCTAGTTGTGGTAGCCATTTTTTATCATTGACTAGAATGATAGTTTTGATGTTATATATGGTCACCTGATTGCTTTTGTCTGCCAACTTCATAGACAACAAGCTGCTCTTTGTGTAGTATTTTTCTTCTAATTTATGTCCTTGGTCTTGTGACTTTCAGGAGCAGCATTCAATGACAACTTTAAGGGCTGTACTATAGCTCCCCACACGACTTAGCAAATTGAATTTTACTATAATTAAATGATATCTTGACATTACTCAATGAACTATGGCTGATAATGTTGCAATGGAAAGTGTGTGATCTAACTCATTCCTAATCACTGATGATTTGTATAATAGGGTCAATATGGTTGTTCTTATTTGGAGAAAATTTGAGGACCCAGAAAAGTATTTGGAAACCAGCATTACAAAGTAATTCCCATTGCCTGGAAAACTTTCAGCTTCAAGAGACAATAGACATGGGGGGTAGTTGGGTAGCTCAGTAAATTGAGGGCCAATCCTAGAATTGGAAGGTCCTAGATTCAAATCTGACCTCAGACACTTCCTAGCTGTGTGACCCTGGGCTAGTCACTTAATGTATTGCCTAGCCCTTACCACTCTTCTGCCTTGGAACCAATACACAGTACTGATTCTAAGATAAGGGTTTAAAAAGAGAGACAGAGAGACAGAGACAGAGGAGGAGAGGAGGGGAGAGACAGAGAGAGACAGAGACAAAGAGACAGAGAGAGAGAATGGACAATATCATGAATTCTTAAATATAATCTAGGACCTTCTTTTTCTGGTGATAATAATCTCAAACTATACCTTTAAGGTATAATGAAGGTTTTATGTTCATATTTGTTGTCTAAATCAAGTAAGTGATAAACACTTATAGGTGTCTACTATGTGACAGCCATTGTGCTAAGGCTAGGGATAAAAAAAAGACAAAATTCTTTCTCTGCTATCAAGGTATTTATAACCTAATAAAGGAGAAAATATTCAAAACAAATATATATAAAGCAAGCTATGTACAGGATTAATAGGAAATAATTAATGGAGAAGAGACAATAGATCTAAAAAGGAGATAGAGAAGACTTTCAGTAAAAGATGTGATTTTAATTGGGACATAAAGGAAACCAGAGAGATCAGTGGCTGGAGAGGAGAAAGACGAGTATTCAAAGAAGTTAATATAAGCTTGTGGATGAGATAGATCAAAATTATTTTCTTGACTACCTCAATATTGTGGAAGAGAGCCAAGGAGTGAATCTGTACTGAGAGCATGAAGGGGTGGGTGGGAATGTTTATGTTTGTGTCTTATGGGGTAAGAGACAAGCAGACAACAACACCCCACTCCCAGCATTACACTTGTTTGGAAGCTCTTTTCTCAAGTCTCAGAGAAGGATACAGACCTAGAATTATATATATGGTGAGGAGGAACAAGTCTGAGTTGAAAAGTAAAGCTGGTTCATTTAAGGAGGGAATTTAAAACTCAACTTACTCTTGCCAGTTTAGTTCCTGCACATCAAACTTTAGTTACACAAAAGACTATCATAAATTGAGAATACTAAATAAATTCATTTATTCAAGTGGAGTGAGGCTACCTCTATTTGGCTCACAAAGAAGCATAAATAAATGAATTTCAATAATTTCTTTCTTCCACCTTTCTACAAAGAATACTTTAATTCCTGCCAAGAAGGGAAGAGGGAAGTTACAGCTGGAGGATCTCCTGCTTTCCTTAGAGAGATAGGATACTAGGCTAAAGTTTTATCTATTTGTTTCCTTAAACATCATTATTCTAAACCAGTGATGGTGAACCTTTTTGAGACCAATTACCCAAACTGCAACCTTCATGCCTCATGTGTGCTGCCCTCTTACCCCAGACAGGGGACAGAGGAAGTGCTCCCAGTGGGCTGCTGGGCAGAGGGGAGAATGATTGGAGAAATGTTCTCAAGTGCACATGGAGCAGGGGAGGAAAGCAACCCTCTCTGGTACGTGTGCCATAGGTTTGCCAACATGAGTCTAGGGAAAAGAATTTTCAGGATCAAGTTAAACTCCTGATCACTGTTTCTTACTAGGGAAGGAGGACCCAAGATTTTACACCCAAAGTTTGACTTCCAACCACATCTCAGTTCTACAGTGAACACACATAGCAAATTAAAAAAGAAATCCATTTATCCAAATTAATACCAAAATAGAACATAAACACATATATGAAAATACATGCTTGATAACAGAGTGAATGAGCTTTCCCATTAAGATCAAGGAAACTCAACTTAAACAAGACAATTCCAGCTCTCATTCAAGGAGGAATTCCTCTTAATATCTAATAGAATAAGCTTGGGATAGGGACATGATAGCAATTTCTATTTCCTCTCACTGTTATCTTTTGCCATAGTTATCTTGTCCTTTCAGCAACCTGAAGTGAGACTGACATTATCCATCTTCTCTCTCAAATCTGGAAACCTAAAGAGACTAAAGAGACCATATTTCTTTTCCCTCCATTTTTTGCTACCTCACCCCACCCCTTCTGCATACACAAGGCAATGATTTTTAATCGATGAGCCCATAACAAGAGGTTTGGTGGTCTTGCTTACATAAGCAAAGAAGGAAACAAAAATATAAGTTGTATAGATTAATATGTATCAGAAAATATAAAATAGTGAAGGAACATTTAAATGGAAAGCAAAGTATATCTTAGTTTAAACTGAGAAAAAAGGACTAAGAGGACATATACTTTCTGAAGATTCTAGGGAGAAAAATTGGAAATCAGGGACATGTTGAGAAACCAGCTTCTCCTATATATCTAAAGCTTCTTTTTTTCACATACATTGCTCACAAATAAAAGTGTCATATATCCATCTTTTTGATATTTTGAGGATCTGTGATATTGATCTATATGACAAAAAATTCATCAACTTCATGATGAGACATTCCAAACTTAGCAAAAATGATCCTCAAAGGGTAGATATAAAATTTGTCACCAAACCCACATTCAATTCTTTTCACTTTGGTAGATCCTACTTGAATAAATTCTGCTGACATAGAGTTCATGAAAACAGGATCACCTCTACCACAATGAAATATTAGAAGGGAACCTATTTTTATAGCAACTCATATGTATATAATCATGAAGTTGAATGAGGTTAATAAAAAAAAGTGAACAATTATCAATTTAGTTAGTATGAGTTAGTAGTTCGCTTGTAAAGAATTTTTTTATCTTAATAATCTGGGCCCTCTAACCTATCTTTCTGTAAAAATGTAGTCAGTGAAAATAGTCTCCTGATAGGAAATGTAAGATAAACAATCCACAGTTATAAAAATTCAATGTATTATCTCTTTTTAAGAGGTGAAATTAATGACTTTCTTTTTAAAACTCTTACCTTCTCTGTCTTAGAATCAATGCAAGTATTGGTTTCAAGACAGAAAAGTGGTAAGGCAATTGGGATTAAGTGACTTGCCCAAGGTTAAAAAGCTAGAAAATGTCTGAGATAAAATTTGAACCCAGATCCTCCCACCTCTAGGCCTAGTGTTGTATCCATTGAACCACCTACCTGCCCCAAGTACTGACTTTTAAAAATAAGCAAAGAAATCTCCATTTAGACAAATTAGTTCATAAAAGAAGCAAAAAATATAATATAAATCATGAATTTGTAATGCACAGTTCTTATTTTAAAATAATAGTTTGATTTTAAACTTTAAAACAAATAAAAGAGTATTGTTAACCAGGTATTATGTATAAAAATAGTTTGATAATTTTACTTATGTATAATTATTTTTTATCTTATTTATCTTATTCCATGCATTATTCTGAGAAAAGGTCCATCAGTTTCCCCAGGATATTAAAGGAGCAAGTGACGCTTGAAAAGGTGACAAACCCCTGATACATACATATTACTAAAGCTCAATATTTCTTGTACCTTACCTGACCATAGAATATTTAGCAAAATGATGAATTTTGTTTCTATTTACTGTATACTCCTGAGGATAACTGTGCATTTAACTAATATCTAATGTTTTCATTAGGCTAAGAGAGCCCTAGTTTCTAGGATAAGGAGGTGACAGATCCAATGTAATCTGCCCTTATCAGGCTCCAGTGAGGGGATCAAGTTCAGTTCTGGGCATTATAGTTAAAAAAAGATGTTGTTAAGATTCAGAGGAAGGCAAAGGAATTGTGGATGGTTAAGGAGCTTGAGTCTCTGTCATATGAGGCAACTAGGTAGCACACTGAATATAGCACTGAACTTGGATTCAGGAAAACATGAGTTCAAATATGACCTATCTATGTGACCCTGGACAAGTCATTTGTCCTCTGCCTGCCTCAGTTTCCTCAGCTGTAAAATGGCAATAACAACAGTACCCACCTTGCAGGGTTGTTGAGTGGATCAAATATTTACAAAGCACTTAGCATAATATTTGACATAGTAGGTAAATGAAAATTGCTCTTTCCCTCCTCTCCTCCCAACTCCTTCCCTTAGCTAATGAGCAATTCCACCAAGTTTTACATGTGTCATTGATCAAGACCTATTTCCATATTATTAATGTTTGCAATAGAGTAATCATTTAGAATCTACATCCCCAATCATATCTCCATTGAACCATGTGATCAAGCAGTTGTTTTTTTTTTCTGTGTTTTTACTCCCACAGTTCTTTCTCTGGGTGTAAATAGCGTTCTTTCTCATAAGTCCCTCAGAATTGTTCTGGATCATTGCATTGCTGCTAGTAGAGAAGTTCATTAGGTCGGATTGTGGCATAATGTATCTGTCTCTGTATACAAAGTTCTCCTGGTTCTGCTCCTTTTGTTCTGCATCAAATCCTGGAGGTCTTTCTAGTTTATAAAGAAATCCTTCAGTTCATCATTCCTTTCAGCACAATAGTATTACATCACCATCAGATAATACAACTTGTTCAACCATTTCCCAATCAAAAGGCATTCCCTCATTTTCCAGGTTTTTGCTTCCACAAATAGTGCAGCTATAAATATTTTTCTACAAGGCTTTTTCCCCATTATCTCTTTGGGGTACAAACCCAGAAATGGTTTGGCTGGATCAGAGGGCAGGCAGTCTTATAAAGTCCTTTGAGAATAGTTTCAAATTGCCTTCAAGAATGATTGGATCAATTCACAACTCCACCAGAAGTGTATTACTATCTCAATTTTGCCACATCCCCTCCAACATTGATTACTTTACTATCATACTGGCCAATCTGCTAGGTGTGAAGTGCTACCTTAGAGTTGTTTTGATTTGCATTTCTCTAATTATGAAAGATTTAGAACACTTTTTTCATGTACTTATAGATCATTTTGATCCTTTATCTGAAAATTGCCGATTCATGACCCTTGCCCATTTATCAATTGGGGTATGACTTGATTTTTTGTACAATTGGTTTAGCTCCTTGTAAATTTGAATAATTAAAATCTTGTCAGAGGTTTTTGTTATAAAAGAATTTTTTTTCCCAAATTTGTTGCTTCCCTTCTAATTTTGGTTGCATTGTTTTTGATTTTACAAAAATTTTTAATTCATTATAATCAAAATTATTCATTTTACATTTTGTAATGTTCTCTATCTATTGCATCATCTTAAAATCTTTCCTTTCCCATAAATCTGACAGGTAAACTATTCTATATTCACCTAATTTGCTTATAGTTTCCTTCTTTATATTTGTCATTCACCCATTCTAAATTTACCTTGGTGTAGGGTGTGAGATGTTTATCTAAACCTATTTTCTCCCATACTGTTTTCCAATTTTCCCAACAGTTTTTGTCAAATAGTGGGGTTTTGTCCCCAAAGCTGGGATCTTTGGGTTTATCAAACACTATCTGGCTGAGGTGAGTCCATTCCACTGATCCTCCCTTCTGTCTTTTAAATCAATACCATGTTGTTTTGATGACCACTCTTTATAGTACAGTTTAAGATCTGGTACTGCTAAGCCCCCATCCTTTACTTTTTTTTTTCAATATTTCCCTTGATATTCTTGATCTTTTGTTCTTCCCAATGAACTTTGTTATAATTTTTTCTAATTCAGTAAAAAAAAATAATTAGTAGTTTTATAGGTAAGGCATTGAATAAGTAAATTAATTTGGGTAGGATGGTCAGTTTTATTGCTAGCTCATCCTACCCATGAGATAATTAATGCTTTTCCAGTTAATTAGTTCTAGTTTTAATTGTGCAGAAAGTGTTTTGTAGTTGTGTTCATATAGTTCCTGTTCTTGGTGAGGTCAGATATTTCCCAGCTGGCAGCAGAAGCTGAAGGTATAGGTGAAGGTGTGGAGGTTGAAGGGAACTGTGCTTAACCCCTGATATAAGGTATTCTGTAGTGGTTGCAACCTTCTCTCTGGGAACTTAGTAAGGCTCTCAGTGCAGTTGGTGGGGGAAGGGTGTTGAAGATTGAGCTTTCCTGCCCTCAGTAGACTTCTTATCTGCCCTATTTATAAGATAAAGCCTGGACTGAACAAATCTGCAGGACTAGATATGCCCTGAGGTCAAAACCTGGAGGGAACAAGGTGGAGAGTTTTGGCTGTGGCTAAGTTGCCCTCTCTGTGCTTCTCATCCAGCTGCTTCCCTGCCAACTGTGGTCAGCACCCTGAGCCTGGCACAGCTGTGCCATCAAGGCACTCCCTGCAGTCTAGTGCCCTCACCCTAAGATTCCAGCAACTGCAGGAGACTCAGCACAGTAGGTGGGAGAGGGATCCCAGGACCTTCCTTCTTCCTTTTCCTTAAACCTAAGAATTCAAGAATTTGGGCTTTTTTTTTTTTTTTTTTTTTTTTTGGCTTACCTTTTAAGTTGAATCCAACAGGAGGGTCCCCCAGCTCTGACCTGTTGTTAGATTTGGTTTTCTGTCCCCTTGAAGCACTTTGTTTTTCATTGGTGGAATGGTTTTCACAGAGGTCTGGACTTTTGCTGTGTCGAAGTGACTACTTTGACTCCAATTTTTTTTTGTTTGTTTGTTTTGTTTTTGCTAGAGCCATCCAGGTCATATAGTTGATAGAGCACTAGATCTAGAGTCTGAAGACTTGAACACAAATAAGGTTGTAGACACATACTAGCACATGGAGAGAGGTTCTGGAGTTAGATGATCTGGGTTCAATTCTGACTCAGCCATTTACTATCTTTGTTATCTGAGTAAGTTACTTAACCTTTATGATTCAGTTTTCTTATCACTAAAATGAGAGTGGTGGGTTCTTTGGCCTCTAGTCATTGGAACCTTTGATAGTTTTACAATGTTAACTCATTTAATTTGGGTTAAGTAGGGTCTTAAGCTTTAAATTGTAAAGATTAAAGCTATTTGGGAGAAGCAGAGGTTAGTATGCTGTTTCAGCATGACTCTGAAACAGTTAATTTCCCTGATAATTTATGTTCCATTTTGGAACAGGATTAGACACTAGTGGGTTATTTAATATTTACTAAAGTAAAATTATATATGAAAAATATTTAGCAAAGGAATAAGTTGGTATACCCTAAGGATGATCCCTTAGGATACATAAGCCAATTCAGCTGAATGAATCTCCCTTGCCTGATTTCCTTTTTTGGACTACCAGTTAAGTATCAGAGTTTGTGAAGCTCTTTATGACTGTTTTGTACTCTAATGACTAGGAAGTGATATCAACAGGCTTTAACCACTGAGCCAATTATCTCAAAATTTGTTTAAAAAACTTTTATGGAATTACCAGCTCTATTTGAATGAGGGAAGGAGTTAGGGTATAGCTACTATAACATTTTTCCTTTGACTGGCTGTGACTCTGGATGATAGTACCCTAATTCCCTGCAGCAATATCAGTTTTTAGGTAGTAATCAGAGACTCTTCAGGATGTTGGATATCAGAATGACACTGTTCTGGTCACCTAAAAATTTCCATCCAAAGGAAGAATATCAAAGGAGTTATATATCTGCTTGGGTTGTGAGCATACGTTTAAATTAAAGTAATTTCCAGCCTTTCCAAAGGCAGTCAGAAATGTTCATTATATATCTTCATTTCAGCCTCCCTTCTCTCCCCACAAGACTTGTAATTTCATCAATGTAGTGACCTCCTAGTAAGTGACTTCCTCTACCAACGTACTGTTGACATTTTCTCCATAAATTATAGTCTGAGAATGTAGCATCTTGGGATTATAAATAAGAGTCCTATATCATTTATTCATGACTATCATAGATTAACAGAGGTGACCCTGAGTGATTAAGTAGATCATTAAAACTGAAGAAATCCTGATGACTGATTAAGAAACTACATGTGTATAGTTCTTGATAGTTTTTCAAAGAATTTTCATATATTCTTACTTGATCCTCAAAACATTTATCATTCTTTTTTTCTCAAACAGCAAAGCAAGGCCTAGAGAAGTTAAATAACTCACCTTTGGCCATATATGTAAAGAATAACAAGGTAATATTTAAAACAAAAGCCTATGACTCATAGTCTAGTTCTTAGCAGCTAAAAGAATTACAAATGGTTGTACGTAACTGCATATATTTTAGCATACTGGTTTAGTTACATTTTAAATAGGAATATGTTTTGATAGCTTGTGAAATAAAGTTATTTAAAACTTTATATGATGAAGTGTCAGAGACTATAAATTATATGATCTATAAATCAATTTATAGATAGTAAATTTAAATAAATAAATAAAATGATCTATAAATTAGTTTTTAATTCATCTGAGAACATAATAATTTTGTGAGGGAAAGAAGCAAAATAGAATGTATGTGTGTGTATGGCATAGTTACATGGCAACTGTATGTAACTTGTATGCAGAAGTATAAGCAATAATATTCTATGGTTCCTGGGGGATATAAATGTGTTCATTATTGGCATTTTAATGGAAAGAGAAGGTTAATTCTTTTTCTTATGTAAAACTGTAGACAATGACATGTTATTTCTAGAGTTATATCGAAATCTTTTAGAGTGAAAAATTTAATTAAAAATTTAAAAAGGCACAGTTACAGACATTAAAAAAAGTTGATTATATTCCCAGTGTACTCCCATGTTGGGAATATATTCCAATATTCCTTATATAATGCCTTTGTGCACACAGGCATACATGCACACCCACATCAAAACCAGATAATTTTTTTTTCTAGATTAGGAAAGCAATAGTGTTAATTAAGAATTTTTATGAAAAATATAAGTCAAATAAGATTTAAATGTTTTAGTATATTGCAGAACACTAAGCATGAGGGAGATAAAAGAGAATTTCCAGAAGCAAAAGAGAATATACCAACAGAAAACCCAAAAGATTAATTGTGACAGAGACTGACCTATAATTATAAATGTTGAAGCTTATTTCTCACTATCTCCATATCTACTAAAATTCCTTTCATGTGTTAAAAGTCCTTTGAAGAAAGTGGAAGCTGTTAATGAAAGGGGTGAAAAAAGGATAGACAGCTTTGAAAAAGTAGTAACTACCTATTCTGATGTATCTCTTCCCTTTATTAAATTTATTTTGAATATTTTTCCTTGGTTACATGATTTATGATTTTCCCACTCCTCTTCCCTCCCCGCTCCTGGAGCTGACAAGCAATTGCACTAGGTTTTACGTGTATCATTGTTCAAAACTATTTGCATATTATTCATATTTGCAACAGAGTGATCTTTTAACATCAAAAAGCCAATCATATATCCATCAAACCATGAGATCAAGCAGTTGTTTTTCTTCTGTGTTTCTGTTTCCACAGTTCTTTCTCTGGATGTGGATAGTGTTTCTTCTCATAAGTTCCTCTGCATTGTCCTGGGTCATTGCATTGCTCCTAGTAGAGAAGTCCATCATGTTCAATTGTGCCATAATGTATCCATCTCTGTGTACAAAGTTCTCCTGATTTTGCTCCTTTTGTTCTGCATCAAATCCTGAAGGTCTTTCTAGTTCATATAGAGTTCCTTCAGTTCATCATTCCTTTCAGCTCAATAGTATTACATCACCATCAGATACCACAATTTGTTCAGCCATTCCCCAATCAATAGATACCTCCTCATTTTTCCAGTTTTTTGCCAATACAAAGATCATGGCTATAAATATTTTTGCACAAATATTTTCCCCTATTATCTCTTTGGAGTACAAGCTGTTGTGAGGAAGATTAGATTAGGTATTGATTATGTATTGATTAGGAAGTACCTAGCAGGAAGGAGCTGGAGCTGGGAATTCCAGGTTGGAATGAAGGAGGAGGAAGTCTGTGGACTCCATTAGTGGTAGGCAAAACTGTTGCCAGCCTGGGAGACCCCAGAGCAAAGGACACCCTGTTTCCTGATTTCCCCTGGGATCCTGTGTGGTGTGGCATCTAAGAAAAGGACAAATCTACAGAGCCGAGAGAGGAGAAGTTTGAAAACTGGAGGACAGTGCTTCAAGCGGAACCCTCTCTACCTGGTACCTGAGATCATCTTGACTCCTGGCATCCAGAGATCATCAGTGGATTGCAGTGAGAATCCCAAAGCCACTAAGGGTGGCAGAAACCCAGAGACTCCATTTACAGCTCCTTGGGGCCCTGTTACTTTAGATCACTTAGATAAGAGTAGAATAAGTCCTCCCATTGCCCTGTGGTTTTATCCCTTAGATTTTAAGTATAGAAATCCCTTCCCACCTTTTAGTCTAACATAATTAAAGCTGTTAAGTCCCTTTTACCTTGTTAGCCTGTTACTATACTCTGGCCTAGTGGAAGCTGGGTGACAGTTAAGATCAACTGCCATTCCTGTGGAAATCCAGTAAACTCTGGTCTCTTCACCCTAGTCCAGTCTCTTATAAATCCTAGAGTGTGTTCCCACAAACCACTTAGTTTATTGTAATATCCCTGGTGACCCCATTACCTTACTTATATTTTCTTACAAAGGCCAGCAGTAGTATGGCTGGATCAAAGGACAGGAAGTCTTTTAAAGCCCTTTACACTTAATTTCAAATTGCCTTCCAGAATGATTGTATTAATTCACAGCTCCATCTGCAGTGTATTAGTGTCCTAATTTTGCCACATTTCCTCCAACATTTATCACTTTCCTTTGCTGCTTTATTGGCCAATCTTCTGGGTGTGAGGTGATACTTCAGTGTTGTTTTGATTTGTAGTTCTTTAATCAGGAGGGATTTAGAATACTTTTTTATGTGATTATTGATATTCTTGATTTCTTCATCTGAAAACTGCTTATTACTTGACCATTTGTCAATTGGGGAATGGCTTGATTTTTTGTAAATTTGACTTAGTTCTTTATATATTTCAGAAATTAAACCTTTGTAAGAAAGTTTTGTTATAAATTTTTTTACCAGTTTGTTGCTTTCCTACTAATTTTGGTAGCAATGGTTTTGTTTGTACAAAACTTTTTAATCAAAGTCATTCATTTTACGTTTTATAATGTTCTCTATCTCTTACTTGGTCTTAAATTCCTTCCTTTCCCACAGAGCCGACAGGAATACTATTCTATGCTCACCTAATTTATTTATAATTTCACACTTTAAGTCATTTACCCACTCTGAGTTAATCTTGGTATAGGGTGTGAGATGTTGAGCTAAACCTGATTTTCCCCATACTGTTTTCCAATTTTCCCAGCAGTTTTTGTCAAATAGTGAGTTCTTGTCCCAAAAGCTGGGATATTTGGGTTTATAGAACACTAGTTTCCTGAGGTAATTTGCCCCTAATCTATTCCATTCATCCACCCTCTGTCCCTTAGCCAGTACCATATTTGTTTGATGACCACTATTTTATAGTACAGTTTAATATCTAGTACTGCTAGGTCCTCATCTGATGTGTTTTTTTAAGACATGGCCATTTTTTTTTTCATTTTTGTACAAACCAAGCAAGTAAAATGAAGACTACAATTTAACAATTAAATGTTAAACTTATAAAAACATATCTTATTTTTTCTAATTATATTAAACTGATATTGCTTTCAATCATAACTATCTTTTATGATATCAGATTAAAGTTTAATGGTAAAGGGGATATGGCATCTTGGTGGACTCATACATTGCAATTCATTTCTTTTAGTTTTTCAAATGCACCTTTTTCAGAACATATAGCTTCTTAGTGACATAAGTACGCATGACATTTCTCAACCTTCAGTAGAGTACCCTTCCCATTACACTATGCTACCTTTCATTTATTTTAGGGAACGGGGTGGAATTTTTATTTTATTTTATTTTAGAAAGCCTACATGACATTTAAAAACAGCAATGCTTCCACTCCTAATAAATCAAGGCAAAAAAGGATTAAAGCACAAGATGACATTGACCCAAGTCTCTCCAAGTTATGCTATTGTGTGGATGACAAAAAGTAGCATCGGAGTTATGATGACAAGTGATCCAAAGTAATTGTCTGATTTTCTTTTTAGCATTTCTAAACCATCTTTAAAGAAAATCATACATGGGGTCAAACCATACTACCAGAAGCCCAAGAGAAACACTATGCTATCTGGATTTATTTTTTTGCCTATAAAGAACTGCTACTTATTAAAATGAACAATTATGCTTGATTTGTTCTGTAGTTCTAATCATAAAATGTTATACTCTATCTGTCCTATGTTCTTCTAGACTTCCTCTGACTTATTTCATGTAGCCTTTGATGTTCTTGTAGGATTGTAGGATTCTCGTGTGAAACATGTTTCTTGCAGATGATGGTTTATAATTATGACAACTCCAGTGATTACAGTGGCGTCTGTTTCTTCACCCTCAGAGCCTTCATCAGAGGCATTTCTACCAATGAATAAATCATTAATGGTGCCCACTATCCTACTGACTCATCTTATCCTTGACCTCCAGACATTACCTGTTCACAATCTCCTGGATCTTGTAGATACTGAAGAACATCTCATCAGGGCTGATGAGTTTGAGGTAGATGATCTTGGCTATTGAAGGAGATGGGCAGTAGTGGCAGCATTAGTGTTGTGATGGTCAGAGCTTTGTGTGAGTGAGATATATAGTCTGAGCAGTGCTTGTGAGGGGAGAAGGTAGGAGAGAAAATAAAAGCTCTTTCATTTATTTGTTAAATATTTTGGAAGAAATGGTATATTAATTTATAATTTAATAATAGGCAAACACTTATTAAGCACTTAATTAATGTGAAACAGCTATGTTGATGAAAGAGAGAGGATGCTGAACCTGGAATCCAAAAGATTTCAGTTCAAATGTGACTTCATACACTTAAAAGTTCTGTGATCCTTGGTTAAGTCAAACTTTATCATCTTCAGTTTACTTATCTCTATAATGGGGATAATAATAGTATCTATTTTCCATTGAGGGGAATAAAATGAGACAATATTTGTAAAGTTCTTGGCAAAACTTAAAGACACCATAAAAATGTTGGCTATTATTAAAGTACTCCAATGCTCTTCTAGGGACCCAGAAATAAAAGCAAAATAATGAAAATAATGATGATGATAATGGTAACTAGCTCTCTAAAAACTTACATACTACTAGGTATAATCATATTTGCTCATTGATTAAATTCATATTTGATTTGCAGTTATGTCAATTCAAAAATAGCATAAATTGATACAGTGATAGTTTGAGACATAATTTAGTGACCAATCTATGATAAGATACACTATAGATTATAGCAAGTGAACAAATCGAAGTCATTAAAATTATGAAAAAATCATTATTCCCATAATAGATCAATTCAGTGATAGCATGTACATACAAGAAGGAAGGAACAAGCCATCTGGTGACACTAATATCCAAAGAAATTATCCTTTATATGTCATTTTTATATTCTGAATTTTATAGCATTCTTGAAAGGCAATTAGCATGTAAGTGCTAATTGCTTATTCCCACTGGAAGTGTGATTGAAAGCTAGGCTATATGCTATGAATGTCCAGTTTAATTGCTGATTTGAAGAGAGGCTGATAAAAATAAATGTGGATTGCTAAGTTGTTCATATATACTTACCAAAGCTCAAAAAATGACATAAAAGATATCACTTAGGACATACATGACCAGAAAAGGAAAGTGGAATATCAAATAGAGCTTGGGATGACAATTGCCCTGGAATTTGTCAAATACTATAAGACTGGAAGAATATATTCCTGTATATTGACTAAATTCCTGATAGAGGAATAAAGGAATAATATAGAACAAAATCATTCAGGCTGAGAAACTGTAAAGAAATGTTATCCATTTCAGAGAGAGAATGTATAAACTCCACACGCAAATTGAAGTATAATTTTCTAACTTTATTTTTCTTGATTTTCCTTAGTGATATGGCTAAAATGAAAAATTATTTTGCATGATTTCACACGTACTATTGACATGATATTTATTGCCTTCTCAATAGGTAAGAATGTGGTTGGAGAGAGAGAATTTTGAACTCAAAAATTTTTAAAGAATGTTACAAACCAATCAGGGACTTCATGGGTGCCTACACCAGCATGTGAAGACTTACCTCAGTGGAATGGGAGGAGAATAATTTTTTCAATAGCCATGAAGGCAGCTAAAGTAGAAGCTTGTAGAGAGCTTACTTTGTTCAGAGATCAACAACTCTGATGACATCCTGGGCAATCATTAGTTGCCCTGGCTTTTATCTTGCTCTTGGATTTTGAGGATTCTGTAAGAGAAAATAAGGCTGATGACTTCAGGTAACTTTGACTCACTTCATTCCCCCACAAGCCAAGACATCACCCTGTGATGTTATTTGTCCTCTTTGAAAATGAAGGACAAACAATAGCAGCATTAGTCTTCAATGAATATGTCAGGAGATTTGAGGTAACTCCATTCTCTCTTGATATTCTTATTACAGATCTGAAACTAGGCTGGTGTTAACTCTTCTTCTCTAACTGGTCTTTAGTCATTGTGGTTCTCTAACAGCTTAGATTGCTATAAAAGTAGCACTATTCCCTGAAAGTCCACCTTCTGTGACTACTGCAGTCTGACTCAGTGTTCTGGGAAAGTGACCTGCCCTCAACCTCTGAGTCTGAATGGATATGACCCACAGAGTTCTTCTGAACTGTCCTCCCTCAACTGAATTTTTTCTAATGCCCAGAATTCCCAGTTGTAGGTCATCAACTTCATTTCTACCCTCTTTTGAAAACAATAATTTGGGGTTTTAAATCTATCTTTTGCCATTTATTAGTACTTCTTTTTTTTTGTTTTGCTTTTTATATTGTCTATACCCAAACAACATAACAGCCTTGAAAGTGAATAATATAACTTGGAAACATATTTAGAAGAGTTTTTCAAAAGCTTTCATCGATAGTATTTATTTGGTAACATTATTCTTTTCAACTATTAGGCTATGTTTTTTTTTGTTTTGTTTTGTTTTGTTTTCTGTCTAAAGTTCTCGCCACTAATGATAAGAGTAGTATAGGACCTTCCAAAGTGTCAGACTGAGAAAATTCATTGTAGCATAAAAGCCCAAGGAAAAATGCTGCTTAATGCTCAGCAGAAACCCATAATCAACCTTTAAGAATTCTGTGCAGCTTTAGCTTATGAAAATTTTGACCTGTTTTCTTTACCTGAATGACAAACCAGTTTTAATGAAGAGAAGTGGTTTTGAGAAGCAAGAAACTGAAGTCGTAGAAAATTAGTCTTTATTATTCTATTTTAATTAAAACAGTAGTGTTCACTTTATTTCCCATTTTATTTCTCATCATTACAATGTCCATGTTATCTGTTATTATTTTTATATTTATTTAAAAATTAATACCTGAATATTTTTTCATTGAATGTAAATATTTAATCAATTTCCCCCAGATATGATGTTCAAATTCATTGCTTATATAAGATTGACTTCTCAAAAATCCTGCTTAAAAAGTCATTTTTATAATAGCAAACTGCTTTGACCATTTTTACTGGGTTTAGAAATTAGGTCATGTAAGTAATTCCATAGTTGAAGGAACCGTGGATATTTAGTTCTGTTGCAGAGAGTGTTTAGAAAGGCTGTGAGAACTGTCTGGAAAAGTTTGAAGAGTTGTCATACAGGAACAGGATTAGATTTAATCTCTATATTTCCAGAGGGCAAAAGTAGGAACCAAAGGGGAGATCTTACTGGGAAGTAGAGTTGAGTACAATATTAGAAAATACTTGCTAACAACTGAAGCTGTTTAAAAGTGAAATCACTTATCTTTTAAATTTAAGTTCAGGAAACTTTCATTAAATACCTTTTATGTTCAAGGCACTGTATGTGATGTTAGAGTTAGAAAAACAAAACAAACAAATAAAATATAATTAGTCCATGCCCCCAAGAACTTTTCATTTCACTGATGGGTGGATAGGTAGGGGAATGTCAGTATAATAGGTACCTAAATAATTTGAATAAGAAGAAAACTAACAACTCTGAGTATCTGTAGAGGCTTTATTAATGAGGTAATCTCAGATCTAGCCTTGAGGGAAGTTAGGATACTGGAAGACAGAGAAATAAAAGGAAGGAGAGAGATAGAAGGAGGGAGAGGGAGAAGAAGAGGGACAGAGAGACAGAGAGAGAGATTGATATTGAATATACGTATATACATATGTTTGTGACATAATATATATTGTGAATATATATATAATATACACACATACAACTACATATATATACATTTGTATATGTATATATCAATTTTTTAGGCAAAGAAGAGGGACAGAGAGACAGAGAGATTGATAATAAATATACATATATACATGTTTGTGATATAACATATATTATGAATGTATATAACATATACAAACATATAACTACATGTATAAACATGTATATATGTATATATCAACTTTAAGAAAAGAAAATAGAAAGATTCATTCTAAATAGAATAGATTATATAGAAAATATAAACATATACAATATACATGTACATACACAAATATACACTCTGTATTCATGTATCTATGGTTTTATGTTAAATATCATACTATATAACAGTGATATATACTATTATGTATGTTATCTACACATACATATGCATATGTGTGAGTGTGTCTGGAGAAAGAGAGTATGCACTAGTGCATTAACTCACACAAACATTAACTTTTGTGGGGAAGCGATTACTAGTAAAGTTATATTTTTAAAATTATAAAATGACAATTATACCTGAACTTCCAAGAAACAGTTATTCTAAGATAAGAGGCAGCTCATGGTACAGTGGATACAGCTCTGGGTTTCCTATAGAAACTTAATGATTGTGGGACTATGATTAAGACCCTTAACCTTTCTCAGTCTTGTTTTTCCCAAATGTAAAATGAGCAAGTTGGATTTGATGGCTTTTAAGTATCTTTTAGCCTCTAAATCAATAATCCCATGAATAGACTGTTAGAGTTGTGGTCAGGAGAGACGAACTTCTGAAATAAGCTTTGTTATTATAGGCAAGTCATAAGCTCTTTGAGCCTCCCTATTCTCATTTGTAACCTGAGAATAAACATCACATTTCATTCTTTTTGTCTATCTATCTATCTATCTATCTATCTATCTATCTATCTATACCACACATATATAGAATTTGCTTCAAGTCACTCATTTGTTAAATGAGGATAATAATAGCACTTACCTCTCAGGGTTGTTGTGAAGATAAAATGAAATAATAATTTTAAGGATCTCAATAAGGTCTGGCACATAGTAGGTAATATAGAAATGTTAGCCATCATCACCATCAATATCACCATCATCATCATCATCATCATCATCATCATCATCATCATCATCATCAGTAGTTGTAGTAGTAGTAG